>NC_091755.1:53049984-53239984 GCF_043380555.1 Nothobranchius furzeri | reverse complement strand
TGCACATCATCCTGTTTGCCTAGCCGGCATTGTCAATGTTTGAAAATAAAAATTTACTTTGCCCATCTTAATAAAAAGAATTTCATTAAATAACAGCATAAACCTGCCTGAGAATCATGTCTGTTGTTATTTCTGTTGTTATTTGCCAAACCTTGTAAACGTTAATGCAGTTGTGTTAAGTCGTAACTTTATTTTTCCCCATCAGTTTTTTGTAATCCTCTAGTCAATGATGAACGTTTCAGGGTGTAAAAGGTTGTTAAAGAGACATTTGTGAGCCAGTCTGAAATCTACAAATACAACAAATCAAGAATGTGAAGTAGCTCTATGATCCAGCGCTTTTCTGTCCATTAAATAGCCTTTCAGCCCTAAAAACACACACATCTGGTTACGTTTGAGAAAGCAAACAAACATTATAAGCTTGCTGCCTCAGTTCATAAACCTCAAGTTGCACCATTTTTGGAATCTTTTTACCAAAAATTAAAAATTAAACCCCTTGGGAACGGATTCATCAGGTTATAGTCAGATATTTGATGAGGGATTGTAATTTACAATAGTTTTACTGATGCACATCTCTCTTGAAACGTTTAATCCTAAATTCTGTTTCTTTGTCTTATTCACAACTCAGGCTGTAACCACCCCTTAAGGAACTGTTTTATTTGATTTCGTGTATTTGGGTTTCAAAACCATTCGGGCTTGTTAACTTAAATTCTTAAAATTCCTGCTACAGTCTTATGCCTTAAAGAAACGACTTATCGACACACATGACTATAAAAAGCTCAAAGATTAAGTTGGAAACTGGTAATTACCGCCATCGCTCTGTAATGAGTTAGACTGGCAAAGTGCAGCACTGCTAGGTACCAACTGTCCAGAAGGAGAGAACTTTTTTTCTTTTTTTACACATTTTGTTTGAAGGGTTTTCTTTATTGGCTCCATTTGAAATATTTTAAATAATTCTGTGAAGAAGAAAGATTTAAAGCCCAGAGACAATAAAATACCCACACAAGGCCTCAGAAGACTCCACAGGTTGTGTTCCCTCCCTAGGTCTTGCAGTATGTGTCCATGTTTGTATAAATTTAGCTCGGTTCAGGCTACGGTGAGCTGAAACCACCGGCGTTGCTGCAATGAGGAGTTTGAATCTTAAGCTATTTTTACTCCCTGGTTCAGAGAAATCTGATGCTGGTCTTTCCCACAGAGAGGGGAGGGTGGGAGAGGTGGAACAGAAGGGGAAAGGAAAGAGGTAGAGCTCAAAGAGGAAGCATGTCTGTCTTCCTCGGCCTCAGCTGGATGCTGTGTTGCAGACCTGAATGCACATCATCCTGTTTGCCTAGCCGGTATTGTCTCCATGGCGGCAAGGGGGGCGTATAGGAAAGTCAACATCAGGCAGAAATCAGCAAAAAGAAGTTTGAAATGATGTGCAGTCACAGAAAAAACATTTCATTTGTTCATGTGAACCCACACCAGCATTAGAGCCCTGATCTCATTTGTGTGTGGCCCAAAGCAAAGGTCACAGGGGGCAGGATTTCCAGATGTTTCCTATAATCCCACACCACCTTCCTGGTCACTCAACTCTTCTCCGTCTCTCAACTCTCAGAATGAAGAAGGAAGGTCAAAATCCGACTGATTTTATTGGCCATGCGGTTTCCACTGTTGTTTTTGTCGGGTCATTGTGGTCAGACAAGAAAAAGAAATCCAGCTGATTTTAATGTGGCCAACAACCCTATTTTCCTTAGTTTTGAAGGGAAAAACCCCTCAGACCTACAGGGTATGATGCTAGTGGCCACATTCTTGTCAGATAGACTACATCATGACCACTTCCTGTCAGGGAAAATCCAGTTGGCAGGATTAGGTCAACAAAGCAGCCTCCAAAAGGAAATACCCAAAAATCTACACTAATTCAATTCAATTCAAGTTTATTTATAAAGAGCCAAATCACGACAAGTGTCGTCTCAAGGTACTTTGCATAGTAAACATTCCAATACAGGTCAGTTCATTAAGCCAACCAGTAAAAAGTTTCCTATAAAAGGAACCCAGCAGGTTGCATGACTAGTGTCAGTGACTTTATAGAAATCCTCATACTAAGCAAGCATTTAGCGACAGTGGAGAGGAAAACTCCCTTTTAACAGGAAGAAACCTCCAGAGCACCCTAGCTCAATATAAGCAGCCATCCACCACGACTCACTGGGGATGGAGAAGACAGAGCAGACACACACACACACACACACACACCAACACCAGCCCACCCACACACAACATATATACCAAGTATATATTAACAACTGATATTTTCTCATTCATGTTTCAGTTTGTGTATCTGTTTCAGAGGGTGAGGGGGTGATGATGTGGAATTATTTAGTCATGCAACAGTAATGGGAATCATCTCAGAAGCGTAAATGTGTGTGTGTGTGTGTGTGTGTGTGTGTGTGTGTGTGTGTGTGTGTGTGTGTGTGTGTGTGTGTGTGTGTGTGTGTGTGTAATAACATTTTGCAAATTGCACTATATAGAAATAAAGCAAAATATTCAAGAATCCAGCTTGCATCATTTTCAGTCTATACAAAATTTGCTGATTTCATAAGCGTAAATGAGAGCGTACATGTGCATATATATCGGCAAATATTGGTTCTCCGCCATGACAGTGATAGTAATATCGGTATCGGCCCAAAAATGTTGTTTGTTTAAGTAAGAGAACAAACAGCTGAAGGGTATTATGTATAATATGAACGTGGCATGTAAACGTTGTGTCATTAAAAGAGTAAAAACTGATGTGGATTTTCTTACATTCTGATGCCAATACCGGCCGATATCATCGGACATCTCTTGGTAATTGATTTGGGAATTTGCAACTAAAACTTTGAACAGGAGTAATACTCCAATCCGAGTTTTCACACTCCCATCCCCTTCTCACGTCTCGTCCCTTCGCCTAACATGTTTCCCGCTCTCACACAGTAGATGAGCTCGTAGGAGCTGTAATTACCAGGGGATGAGAGACAAGCAGAACAGCTGAGATGCCCAAGCCGGATATCCATCTCTTTTGTGTGTCGGTGATATCGTTCTGATTGAGGAGGAGCGCTGCTCGGGGGGGCTTGAAGTCCACAGGGTGATGGAAGAACATAAAAGGAGCGGGAATATTAACCGATGATGAGATAACAGAAACGGGTGAGTCAGTGTCAATTTGTAGGCTGGGTTACCTGAATACTCCCAGAATTATCAAAGAGCCAGGCAGAGTAAATACAAAGGCTAGGGACTTTCCTGCATCGCTAAAGGCAGGCATGTCCTTCAGACATGACGAGTCGAACATCAACATGAAACCAATTCCAGATTGCTCTAAAGTGGCTGCTGTTGAGGCAGACAGCAGAAAAGTTTGGCGGATCATAGTTCCACATGATCCGATTTTACAGATTTCACTACGATTCGGCATGAAGGACACAACGTCACTGAAGCTTTTAGCCTCGTCTTTCCGCCTGTCCACTCTATCGTCCATGCCAGATGTGGTCAGCTGTGCTTGAAATAAACACAACAGGAAGAGTGTCTCAATCTTTTAGTCATAGACTCAATCTAACGTTTTTAGTGAAGTTTCTTCTACCCCTGTTTTCTGGTGTGTTTGTGAAAGACAATGTATACCATCACTTCTACGAGGGTCAGTGAGGCATTCTAGGACAAACGTGTGTTCGATAATCAAGACAGGGAAAAATCCAAAAGGAAAACTCGAGGGAACTTGTAAAAACGTTTCAACAGCAGGCTTGTTTTCATCCCCTACTGCTTCCTTCCGTCTCAATACTCTGTGGGACAACTCATCCTCACCCCATTTACCCCCCCATCTCAAACCATACTTTATCTTTACTGAAACCATATGCTACAAGCTCCCACAGCTAGACTTCCCTTATCAACACCACAGTGAAGTGCTTGGTGACAAACCCTTGGCTCCCACTGAGCGAGAGGCAGAAGGCTTGGCCGGACCCTCAACAGGGAACATGAGGGGCAATCTGCAAAGGATTGGCAGGGATGTGGCGACAGTGGCCGACTTCTGTTTCATGTCGTCCACGTACTACTCAATCAATGCAAACCAACAACTTCCATCATGAAAGGATTTTGCATAAGACGTTATTTCGTTTAATGCCACAAAACAAAATTGCACGCCACAAACCAACGGCAGAACCGCTAAATGTTAAAATCAAGCTGATCAAATTCCACAGGCTTATCCTAATTGCAAATAACGAGCTTTGCGTTGGCGCTATGTGAGATAAATGCCACTGTATGCAAAGATGTGGTTGATAACAACCCTTAATCCAGACCGTATTTCCTCAATCTACGAGGCATACATCAAAAGTGTGTGGTGATATAAGAGGGAGCAACTGACAGCTTTCAGATTTCTCTGATAAATCTGTGAGATATTGGCTGAGAAACGGGTTCAGAGGGACGGAGGTCACAGTAAGTCCCTCTGCTGCCTGGTCAGCCTTGCAACAGATGATGAGCCTTCACTGGCATTTGTGCAACTGGGAGAAGGAATCATTGGCCAAGGGGTTGCCTACAAATATAAAACGTGCATGGACTGGATCGGAAAGCGCTTACATGACATGCTTTTGGGACCGACTTCCATCTGTGTGACCCAATCCCACAGTTAGACATCAGTGCAGACGACAATCTGTTTAAGGAAGTTTCTTAGCATGTGACAAGACAGCCCAGGGACAAGAAAACAGAACCAACATTGCATTTGACACAAATATCTGCCAGATGTCACAAACAGGGGGGAAAAATGTAAGGAATCATGGGAATGTTAACGGGAAGCAGCTTTTAATTGTGGATAAGAGTGATAACACTCAGGGCTTGTCTTTGAGTCTGCAGGGTGCCAAAGTAAAGTAACCAAAAACCCTATTTGCTCTAAGGCTTTACACCTGATCCTGACCTTTGACTCCTCAGCAGCAATTAGTGCTGCAATTAAAAAGAAAGAAGGTCTTTCACCATCATGTAGAATGCAACCAGATAGGGATGACCACCCACATATTTAGCCACAGCTGGAGGCCGAATCCACCTGCTCAACAATATCAGAGTCGACAAAAGGGACGAAGGGGGGTGGAGGATGACATGCGGAAGTGACAAAGTGAGTAGTCGCTTGCAGGTGGGGACGCTACCCATGCTGGCAGTGTGTAAAGTCACCAGGAGGTTCATTCACCACTCATCATCATCATCATGAGCTGTGTGTAAATAGAAAGGGCTACAACTGACGTCAGCCTTTCCACACAATGAACGGACAATTAAGACATCAGGATGAGATGCTGGACACAATCTGACAGTCTGCGTGAAACATGTGTCCAACATCCACACCCTGCTTATCCTAAAGGTGTCAAAGAAAACAGGAGGCCAGCTGAGGGTTTCTGCTCGTTGTGATGAAGGTGAGGGGAGAAAAGTGAGTGTGTGGGGGTGATGAGCGTCAAAACTCACCGACTGGAGGAAAAGCAGCGTCCGGACATAATCCCGCTCGGTGTTCAGGATCTCGTTTAAAACGCAGAGCCGGAGCCGCTGCTGTCGGTCCGAGTCTTTCGGGGCTTGGATCCCGTTCTCGTGATGCCCTTCGTTTTCCTCCATGATGTTACCTGGACCCCCTGGAAAACACGCGTCTTTCCTCACGTATCCACGCGCGGATGGACTCAGTTATTTGAGTCCATCTTTCAGAAGAAACTTCTCCAGAAACCCCATCCAAAGCAGACAGGTGATGCTCGAAATAAAGTTCCCCTAAATTAAAATAAAACTGTCCAGACAAGCAAGAGAGCTCGGCTCTGTGGTCGCAAGCAGCTCCAGCTGAGAGCGAACCCAAGTCTGGAGGAGACAGCAGAGAGGAGGAGAAAGAGGAGGGACACACGCGCCAGCTACCCGCTCCTGCGCCGCTAACCAGCCACTAAACATGCCGTCATTCTTCAATAACTTATGTTTCAACATATTTTATATATTTATAAACTATACTTTCAAAGTTTTAAAGTGTTCGTGAAATTTTGTCCCGTTGTTTGTTCATTTAAAGCCGAATTTTCAGTATTTTGTATCAAAGGCTAATTTGAGAGAACAGCGCCCTCTGGTGGATGATGGTTTAGTTGCATTTTTTGTGTTATTTGTACCTCGGACCAAGGAAACATCCATTAGTGGTATTTATTGACACATTAAACCATTCTTGTCATCTCAGATGCTCATTTCTCCAGATAATTTAAAAAGTGATTGGCAACTGCAGCCTTCCATCTCTCTAGGACCTGTACGTCTCCAGAACTCGTGGGCGTGCAGGTCGGATAGCAGCTGACCCTTCTCACCCGGGTCACAGACTTTTTGAGCCGCTTCCCTCGGGCAGGAGGTTACGGTCCATCCGGACCAGAACCTCTCGCCATAAGAACAGCTTCTTTCCATCTGCCGTTAGACTTGTGAACAGCTTATAAACACACAACCATGCTCGTCTTCGGTACTTGACATAACGTAACGTTATCGGCCATATTACCTTTACCTGCCATTTTTTATAGCAAAGTTTTATGCTAGTTATTATATTTTATTCTACTTTATTCTACTCTATTCTATTATATCTATTCTATATTTAGACCACTCAGTAGGGTCACAGGGTGTCATTAGGTGAGAGGCGGGGGGCACCATGGACAGGTCTTCAGTCCATCACAGAGCTCTCTCTCTCACACACACACACACACACACACACACACACACACACACACACACACACACACACACACACACACAGAGATTCAAATCAACCTAGCATGCATGTTTTAGCCTGTGGAGGAAGCCGGTGATGCCTCCACACAGAAAGGCAACAGTGCAACCATGTGGCTTAACACAAATGATTATGTAATTATTGTAACAGACTATGGTTGCACGTTTGAGTCCTAAGTTAAGTCTTTACAACATTTAAAGAACAATTCAGATGTTAGAAAACAGAACATTTAAAATGTCAATAATAGTTTTAATTGATGCATGTTACATTCAATACCCAACGTGTTCCTTCCACACATAATTACAAACATACACACACGTCCCGCCGTCTCAGATGCAGAGTGCAACGGACAACTTGTAAATGCCTTAAGCCATCGTATATTTACACATATTCCACTTCTGTACACGGCAAGTCCTTAAATACGATCCAAACATCAGAGGAGTAACAAGATACGACGTGTGGCTGATTGTGTGTAGTTTCTCTGAAGCGTATTTAATGACCTCTCCTTCAAAAAAAAAAAAGGCGTGTGCACACAGCACTGTCATAAAAAGTGAGTCACAATTAGACATGATCCGTTAAAAACTCTGCAAAGCCTCTTCTTCAATCGTTATTTCACAAGATAAAACTCTTCCTTCAGGCGGGATTTGCTTCCAAAATGCACAAAAGTACAAAACGACAGGTAACCGACCCAAAAAAATAAAAATAAAAGAATTAAAATGTGCTCAGTGCAATAAGACTTTCCAATACATCAAGGAAAGGATGAGGTGTTTGCCCCGACCCGCCTGTGACAAATAAATTCACATTATTACAGGCAGACAGTCGGAGGGCTTGGATCAGAACCAGTGAAGTGGAGAAAATAAAATAAAAATAGCTTTTATGAAGGCAAAACTGCACATTTCTGTCATCTAAACGTAGCTGAAAGCCTGTGCAAAAGTCCTGAGCCACCTGTTATTTCTTATTATTGTGCTTCAAATAAGCCAGAAATTGTGATTAAAGAATCTCAACAAGCTTCCTGAAGGTTCTCTAAATATTTGCTTTTTTTTTTTACTTTTTTTTACTCATGCTTAGTCATTTAAAGCAAAATATTACAAAATAGAGGTGGCACACGACGTGTACAGTACTATATAACGTTGTTAGCTACATGCAGCGTTTTGGCCATCATGTAGATCTTGGTTAGAGGAGTAAGACACTTAAAAACCACGCTATGATTCCTGTTTGCTATTACCAACGACATCAACGCCGTCTTAGATCAGCCCTGCTAACGTTAAGTGCAAACTCCGTAGCTCCAACTGCAAGGAAACCCGAGCATTACGAGTAAACCTACCTAAAGGCGCCTCGACTTACAGATTCAGGGGGAAAACTCAATTATTGTCTTGAAATCTTTCTTTTTTTTTTTAAATGACAGAATTCCACGTTTTAAATGCAACAAGCGGGGTTTAGAAGATCCGTGAGCTCTCGTAGTGTTGACTGAATAAACAAGCAGAAAAATGGCCGTCTACACACACACACATACAGTGCAGTGGTGGGATGTGTGACAGGATAGCCACAAACGCAGCAGTTGTCAAAATGATACCCACATTTGGTCAATGATAATAAAAAATAAAGTCATAAATAATCAGAAAAGGAAAAAGAATATAAAAACAATCCGTGTGTGTGTGTTCAGTCTGCTTCAGACCAAGTGTGTGTTTGCACAAGGAAGACTACAGCAGGTGTCTGGATGAGAAGTATTTTATGTCTCTTAGATTTGGGGATAAATTTAAGAGCATTCTTGGCAAAGAAAACTCTGTTTCAGTAAAAAACTAAAGATTGGAGCATGAATCCAGACGTTACGGGTTTAAAAGTCCAAACAGGCCAACGGCGTTCTTAATGTATTGCATTTAAAGTGAAGCAAAGCGTGAATCTAATCAATCAGAGACACCGTCACCGCTAAACTTCAGCCGTTCCCGTCTCCGATGAGCGGCTGAAATGCAGACATGAATAGGGGATTCGTTTTTTTTTTTTTTTACCTTGGCATGTTCGTTTGATCTCAGAGTCAAAGGCAAACAGTGCTGATATATGTATTCATATAAATACCAAAATAGTACAGTATAAATATAAAGATTCTGTGTGTGTGTGTGTGTGCGCGTGTGTGTCAGTGTTAGGACAGGACGGAGAGGACTAGAGGTGAGGCTTTCCGTCGCCGACCTCATGGAAGAGCGAGGTGTAGAACTCGGGCTCCAGCTGCTTGTTGCGGTAGCGCTGGATGATCTCGGTTATTTTGTGTTTTCGCCTCACATGTGGAGGGTTGTACAAGTCACTTTCCAGCCGCTTCCGCCTGCACACGTTGATGACGGTTTCACGCACGAGGAACCCTAGGAGGCGGAACAAAAGAACGTTAAAAATCAGCTTGGAGAAGCAGCTCGATTCTGGCTTTTAGGTACAAAGAGATGAATGTCGTCCGTTTTCTGAAAGAAAAACAAACATTCTGACTGCACTTTGACTTCGAGTGTCACCTACAAATCTAAACTCCCAACATGCATCACTCATCTTTTCCCCGTAGAAAACCGTTTTTACCTAGAGCTCGACGGCTGACCACCATTCCGTCCACAAGGGGAATCACCATTCCAAATTTTCCTACAGCGCCGTGCAACCGGATCCTGAAGAGTCCCGTCTTCAGAGGATGAATGAAGATCAGAGGGACGTCCTTTTCCAGTAACCCTGACCTAGGGCGGAGACAACAGCAGGAGCTATTATGCCTGAAACTAAAGTTTTAACAGTAAAAACTCGACTCCAGAAGACGTTTCCGATGTTCGATTGACTTTGAATAAAAGTCGACGGCACGAGCGGAGCTTCTATAGCTTAGGTGAAGGTCTGGATATGTGTTTATTAAAATTGTACAACCATGATAACTCTGGTTCTTTCTAAAATATTATCACAGAACAAATGCCACTGCCTGCCTTTGCACACACTGTACGAGTACTTCCTGTTTTCAAAAGCAAGTCTGAGCTCAGCTTTGCTAAACGTGTTTTCAGTCTTCCTTTTTGCACCTGACAAAAACCAGCTGATAGACAAAAGGTCCCGAGCGTCGACTTCTCAGTACCTGCAGGAAGTGCTGTTGCTCAAGCTAGCCTCCAAACCCGTACTGGTTTCCGCCAAGAGATCAGACAACGGGAAGTTCTCTAGAGACACGGAGACAAAAAACATTCATGCACCAGTTCATTTAGCACAGAATCAGGGTACTATATAGGGATGCACCGGTAAAAGTTAACCGATACCAATGCAGTTGCTTGGAAATGGCTTCACTGTAACTTGTCATTTCTGTTCACCTAATATTTTAGTTTTGTGACGATTTCCATTCATATATTTTACTTTTTTATCTACCTCACAGTCTTTTCCTGTTGAAAGCAGAGAAGAAAATAAAATCTGTATTCCAAATCATTGCATTTTATTGTGTGGTAGAAGTATAGGTATCGGTAATCGGTATCGGCGAGTACTCAGATCCAAGTATCGGTATCGTATCGGTTTGGAAAAAAGTGGTATCGTTGCATCCCTAGTACTATATACACATTTAGTACTTTATAGTACCGGTGGCTTATCATTACCAAACAGCACGAACGTACCGATGTCATCGAAGCGTTCCACCCAGACTACAAACACCTTGGTCTCGGGGCCCAGCTGGGGGTAGGACTTTCCAGTCGATGACCTCTTTGCCTTCACCAAAGGGCTCAGCTGCAGAAGCAGAAGCCTCCAGTGAGTTTCAGGAACAGAGGTTGTTTTTCATCACAGCAGCGGTCTTTACCTTTTTCACAGACTCCAGGTTCTCAGAGTGGTTGGTGAACAGGTCCAGTGTGAGACCGTGTTGTTTAGGTATACTGGTCACCAAGTCTGTGTTGGTGTCTGCCTCCATGGTGGAGTCACTGTGCACTGATGACTCCTCTACAACACATCCAGCATAAACAGTCAGGAGTTGCTGAAGCTCTCATTCACCTGTTGTTTTAGTTACTTGGGTCTTTGTGAACAAATGAATGCCTTGTGAGTCGTATTCTGCAGGGAAAAGAAGCTCTCCTGTTTTAGGGGTTAGAAGTCTGTCGGAGTGGGGGGAGGAAAACGACAGGATTGCTCATTAATACTCAAGAGATGCAAAACTCGCTACTGATTGGCTAACAGCAATGCGACTCTTCTGCTGCCTCCGTTTCCTCTTCCTTCTTAGGTAAAAGATGCAACACTGATATGTTATCTCTACAAATAACACAAGCCTGAACGTGTTCTGCCATGTTGTGGATTTGCTATTGCTAAGGTTAGCTTCTGCTAACCGAGACGCACCCTGCTCTCTCCTTCCCGTAGGTGGTCACAAGCCAGGCTGGGCGTGGCTATGAATACCAATTATCCCTGTGAAGTAGAGGAGACTGACCTTTTCTTGCTAGATCGTTTTCCCGTCTATTTTCTTTTTGCTGCTGATGAAGACGATGGGGGTTAAAGAACTTTTTCATGTTCAGCATTCATACTTGGCTCAGTTGCTGATCGTATTTCACAAAGAGCACGTATTACAGTTTCTCAGTAAAGGAGACCTTTAAGTAAACTTTATATGACATAAATGATCATGTGAGGTTTGGAATACAAACCTGAACTTTCTGTTAAAGACGGAACGACAAAGGCGATCTCCGTCAGAGCATCAGCGTAGTACAAAACCTTCCTCTCTCCGTTGAAGGCTGAACCTCCCGTGTCCTCAGGCGTAGCTGCTTCCTCTACAACATTATGGATACATTTATGGGACCAATTCAAAACATAGCGCCAAATCAAAACGAGAGTCGTCTCAAGGTAATTTTACAAAGGAAACATTCCAACTGAACCTACTTATCAGTGTAGAGGTCTACCGATATTGGCTTTCCTATTGCCAGTGCAGATATGTGGTAGACGTAACCAGCCGATGGCCGATATGTAGTAGACACAACCAGCCGATGGCCGATATGTAGTAGACACAACCAGCCGATGGCCGATATGTAGTAGACATGATCGGCCGATGGCCGATATGTAGTAGGCATGATCAGCCGATGGCCGATGTGTAGTAGACATGATCAGCTGATGGCCGATATGTAGTAGACACGATCAGCTGATGGCCGATGTGTAGTAGACATGATCAGCTGATGGCCGATGTGTAGTAGACATGATCAGCTGATGGCCGATATGTAGTAGACACAACCAGCCGATGGCCGATATGTAGAAGACACAACCAGCTGATGGCCAATATGTAGTAGACACAACCAGCCGATGGCCGATATGTAGTAGACATGATCGGCCGATGGCCGATATGTAGTAGGCATGATCAGCCGATGGCCGATGTGTAGTAGACGCAACCAGGTGATGGCCGATATGTAGTAGACACAACCAGCCGATGGCCGATATGTAGTAGACATGATCGGCCGATATGTAGTAGACACGATCAGCTGATGGCCGATGTGTAGTAGACATGATCAGCTGATGGCCGATGTGTAGTAGACATGATCAGCTGATGGCCGATATGTAGTAGACACAACCAGCCGATGGCCGATATGTAGTAGACGCAACCAGGTGATGGCCGATATGTAGTAGACACAACCAGCCGATGGCCGATATGTAGTAGACATGATCAGCTGATGGCCGATATGTAGTAGACATGATCAGCTGATGGCCGATATGTAGTAGACATGATCAGCTGATGGCCGATATGTAGTAGACACGATCAGCTGATGGCCGATGTGTAGTAGACATGATCAGCTGATGGCCGATATGTAGTAGACATGATCAGCTGATGGCCGATGTGTAGTAGACACGATCAGCTGATGGCCGATGTGTAGTAGACATGATCAGCTGATGGCCGATATGTAGTAGACATGATCAGCTGATGGCCGATATGTAGTAGACATGATCAGCTGATGGCCGATGTGTAGTAGACATGATCAGCTGATGGCCGATATGTAGAAATTTTTCCACCTTATTTTCATGCCAAAATGTCACTAATAACATCAGTTGATGCACACATTTAAATTAAATTAAGGGCATTATGCCAATTAGTTTGAAGTTTCCTATGGAAGGAAACCCAGCAGATTTCATCGAGTCACTGACTTGTGTCAGAGACTTTACAGCAATCTCCATACTAAGTAAGCATGTATGAAAGCTCTGCTTTAACAGGAAGAAACCTCCAGCAGAACCTGGCTCATTAATACAAAACCACCAACACCAAACAATGATTTCCCTCTCCAGTTAAGCTCAGTTAGATTACCTGCTTGTTGTAGATCGCTGTTGTCGAAGCAGGAGTTCAAGGACCAGCTGGTGTCTAGGTGTCCCGTCCACCCTGGGTGGCGTCCCACATCCACGGGCCAGCCCAGGGACAACAAGAACTCCAAAAAATGTGGCTGCACAGTAGCTGAAGACTCCACGTTCCTCAAGATCTGATTGAAAAGCAAAGTCAAAAGATGAGTACACCTGAACGCAAAATGCAAGAATAGCTTAGGGTGTAGTCCTTCACCTCAGAGCTGCTTTTCTGTCCAGCCCTCACATAGAAAATAAAAACGGTGTCAAACGGTCGGCAAGGAAGCAAGTCCAGGTAGGTGATGTCGTCAAAGAATCCTGGCAAGGATGAGTCCAGGCCAATGAGGTGAGGAGGTAGACGACTGTTGTTGGGTTCCTGTAATAGTTAATAAAGTTTTACACCAGTGATTTCAAAGAGACAATCTCATAAAGTATTCAAAACCAGAAACGTTATCCTGACCAACCTTCAGTGCCTCTAGAGACAGAAAGCCAAAGTGGGAGAGGAAGAGGCGAGCTGTCTGAAACTCCTGTGATGGTGGGGGGGGCTTGCAGTCCGTCTGCGGGTCTGGGAAAGGCTTGGACTTCAAGATTTCCTCACTGCGTCGCTCCAACGTGCTCTCATACTCAATTTGCTTGGTCATTAAAGCGCAAAGCTTGTCGTGTTGAATTTCCAGCTGAGAAGGGGAAGCACAATGTTCTAAAGTGGGACGGAACATGTCTGACGGGACTGGAGCTGTCCCACAAGCCAGAGGTCAAGTCAAGCCAAGCAGACCCAACTCAATCCAATCCAGTTGACATCCCTTCAGGTCTTGTGCTGCTTTAATTTAAAAACATGATCTTTAACTTTCTAAAAAGTACTAATTTGACTGATAAAGCTGTACCTAAATGTCAATTACGTATCTATTAGAGGACACAGAACTGCATTTTAATATTAAAAGATAATTATCACCAAACCAGCTAATTTCACCCTTTTTACAAGAAACACCCAAATGAAGTCTTAGTAGGTTTTTAAAAAGCCAAGCGGACGTGGTTTTTCCATCCAGCCGTCTTCGTTTGAAGCTACTAGGACTCCAACACCCTGGACGATTAAAAACCTTCACCAGTGCGTTACCCAAGTGAGATCATCTTCTCTCCAACAACTTACGTGGTGGTAATTACTCATCAGTGAGCTTGTGGCTTCTGAATCATCCTCCCAGCCCAAACAACCCACCTAAGTTTGTACAATAACAAATAACGGTAATAAGAAAGACCCCAGGGCCACCGCGTATCAGTCGGGGTTCGGGTTCAACAACAAAGTTCAGCAGAGAGCTGTCCTCTCACCTCCTTACTGACAATATCATCCAGGTCAGGAATGCTGACATCCGCTTTGACCAGAGGAATTTTGTCGACTTCTTCAGGGAAAGGCCTCTGCTTGACGTTGTACTTGACGCCCTCGTCGTTGTTGGGTGTTGGACGGCCCTCCGGAACAAACATCTGACAACAGGTGGACGGAAATAGAGAAAAGTTGTAAGATTAGATATGAAACTGGAGTTTTACATCGCCAGAGTGTCACTATGGAGTAACACGGCCCTACCCTCTGACTGGCCCGAGCGCCTCTCGGTTGGTGGAAGAGCTGCATGGTCCAGGCGTGTCGTCCCGCTGTCCCCCGGATCAGAACAGTCACCGATGGACTCGGGTCTGTGAGTACAGCAGGGCTTTCGTTTATTAAGAAATCAGATGGCTAACGCGTTTTCTTCCTACCAGAACAATACTCTTTATTTGCACAAACCAAATCCGACGTTAGACCACTGACTTTGTTCATTGCCAAGCGGTTGCTCCAGCATAGCAAGGATGACAGAGTTGTCCAAGACAAAGTAGCGGAAACTGCTGACTCCTGTGGCACTTAGTCTGGCGTAGCGAATCAGTGTGTCTTCATTTAGCAGGCTGCAGGTGGAGGCGGGTCCACTGGGAGAAGGGAAGGCCCCCAACACCTGCATGATACTGGGGAACGCCACAGGAACACAAACAGGATGTGGGTCAGTAGAAGCAAAATCACCTTACGCTACACACATGGTGTGTGTGTGTGTGTGTGTGTGTGTTTAAGATTTTTCCAAAGGATTTTGTGATTTTTTTATTTGCTTTCAAACACATTTAAAAACACTGTCATCTTTTCAAAATATCAGGAAATGCACAATGAGGCAATTTAGCAGGTAAACAAGCATTAGTAGAGATAAAGCACAGTTGAAAACGTTGGAGATAGAGAGAGACAGAGAGACAGAGCCAGAGAGAGAGAGAGAGAGAGAGGGAGAGAGAGAGACAGAGCCAGAGAGAGAGAGAGAGAGAGAGAGAGAGAGAGAGAGAGAGAGAGAGAGAGAGAGCCAGAGAGAGAGAGAGAGAGAGAGAGAGAGAGAGAGCCAGAGAGAGAGAGACAGAGCCAGAGAGAGAGAGAGAGAGAGAGAGAGAGAGAGCCAGAGAGCCAGAGAGAGAGAGAGAGACAGAGAGACAGAGCCAGAGAGAGAGAGAGAGAGAGAGGGAGAGAGAGAGACAGAGCCAGAGAGAGAGAGAGAGACAGAGAGACAGAGCCAGAGAGAGAGAGAGAGACAGAGAGACAGAGCCAGAGAGAGAGAGAGAGAGAGAGAGAGGGAGAGAGAGAGACAGAGCCAGAGAGAGAGAGAGAGAGAGAGAGAGACAGAGCCAGAGAGAGAGAGAGAGACAGAGCCAGAGAGAGAGAGAGAGAGAGAGGGAGAGAGAGAGACAGAGCCAGAGAGAGAGAGAGAGAGAGAGGGAGAGAGAGAGACAGAGCCAGAGAGAGAGAGAGAGAGAGAGAGAGAGAGAGAGAGAGAGAGAGACAGAGCCAGAGAGAGAGAGAGAGAGAGAGAGAGAGAGAGAGAGCCAGAGAGAGAGAGAGAGAGAGAGCCAGAGAGCCAGAGAGCCAGAGAGAGAGAGAGAGAGAGAGCCAGAGAGCCAGAGAGAGAGAGCCAGAGAGCCAGAGAGCCAGAGAGAGAGAGAGAGCGAGAGAGCGAGAGAGCGAGAGAGAGAGAGAGAGAGAGAGAGAGAGAGAGAGAGAGAGAGAGAGAGAGACAAGAAGCCCTTTTCAGATGGACATTCTGGATTATGTGTGGACAATTCAATCCAGTTTTTAACTGGAACTGTGTTTTCAGACACACCACTTTTGTACCGGAACTGGTCCTTTCGGCTGCCTTCACACAGCAGGGAAAAGTTCCAGATATCTGGGGGGGGGGGGGGGGGGGGCGTCGGACTTATGTTAAGCATAATTCTGCGCACATGAAAATGCATAAGAGACCTGGATGATGAAGCTCAATGGTTAAAGGAATCACTGAAGCGGTGTGAAGCGCTCCGTCGCGCGTCTATAGACGGTACCGTAGGAGGCGAGCTGCTGTGGTTCGCCGCATGTTACAGCAGCGGGCTATCTAGGTGCGCACAGTGTCCCCCGGTCCCCCCCTCCTCCTCCCCCTCCTCCCTGTCCGGAACTCGACCTCACCAGTCTGAAGCAGCCACCCTGTCCGTAACAAGTCCGGACCTGTTACTAGGGGCTTCGTCCGGTTAAATTACGGAAAACGTTATCCGGATGTTTGTATTCAGACAGAAAGGTCTTACGGACAGAGTCCGGAACATTTCCGTTTTTCATGGCCTGTCTGAAGGGGGCTAGAGAGAGATGCAGAGAGAGAGAGATGCAGAGAGAGAGAGAGAGATGCAGAGAGAGAGAGATGCAGAGAGAGAGAGAGAGAGAGAGAGAGAAAGAGAGATACAGAGAGAGACATATACAAAGACAGAGAGGGAGACACAAACAGAGAGAGAGAAAGAGACATATAAAGAGAGAGAGAGAGAGATGCAAAGAGAGAGACATACAAAGACAGAGAGAGATAGGGATAGAGAGACCGAGAAAGACGCATACAGAGAGAGAGACACATACAAAGACAGAGAGAGAGAGAGAGAGAGACACATACAGAGAGAAAGAGAGAGAGAGACACATACAGAGAGAAAGAGAGAGAGAGACACATACAGAGAGAAAGAGAGAGAGAGACACATACAGAGAGAAAGAGAGAGAGAGACACATACAAAGACAGACAGAGAGAGAGAGAGAGGGAGAGAGGGGGAGAGAGAGAGGGGGAGAGGGGGAGAGAGAGGGGGAGAGAGAGAGAGAGAGAGAGAGAGAGAGAGAGAGAGAGAGAGATGCAGAGAGAGAGAGAGAGATGCAGAGAGAGAGAGATGCAGAGAGAGAGAGAGAAAGAGAGATACAGAGAGAGACATATACAAAGACAGAGAGGGAGACACAAACAGAGAGAGAGAAAGAGACATATAAAGAGAGAGAGAGAGAGATGCAAAGAGAGAGACATACAAAGACAGAGAGAGATAGGGATAGAGAGACCGAGAAAGACGCATACAGAGAGAGAGACACATACAAAGACAGAGAGAGAGAGAGAGAGAGAGAGAGACACATACAGAGAGAAAGAGAGAGAGAGACACATACAGAGAGAAAGAGAGAGAGAGACACATACAAAGACAGACAGAGAGAGAGAGAGAGGGAGAGAGGGGGAGAGAGAGAGGGGGAGAGGGGGAGAGAGAGAGGGGGAGAGAGAGAGAGAGAGAGAGAGAGAGAGAGAGAGAGAGAGAGAGAGAGAGAGAGAGAGAGAGAGAGAGAGAGAGAGAGAGAGAGAGAGAGAGAGAGAGAGAGACACATACAGAGAGAAAGAGAGAGAGAGACACATACAAAGACAGACAGAGAGAGAGAGAGAGGGAGAGAGGGGGAGAGAGAGAGGGGGAGAGGGGGAGAGAGAGAGGGGGAGAGAGAGAGAGAGAGAGAGAGAGAGAGAGAGAGAGAGAGAGAGAGAGAGAGAGAGAGAGAGAGAGAGAGAGAGAGAGAGAGAGAGAGAGAGAGAGAGAGGAGGATGACATACAGAACAAAAGGGAAACATCACCAGCATCCTTCTGGATGGACTCTAAAAATCCTCACCAGGACAAGGTGGCCTCAGCAGCATCCTTCACCCTCATTGAAGCTGGGTTGTGCTCCTTTTCCCCTTTATGGCGAACTTCCTGTTCGTGACGTGATTTACTGCCGGAGATTCCCAGTTCTACGATCTCCAACACTTCCACTAAACAATCCTAGAAAAATAAAAAGGTAAAAATGTTTTTGTTGAAAGAAAGTGATAAATATCTGAAACTAATTAAACTCACCTTCTCATCCAACATGTCAGGATGCTCCGTGAGCCACACACACAGGAACTGGAAGGCAGCTACGATCATGGAGTGAAGGTCTCTAGATTGGAGTGGAGCTGGACGGCTACACTGGTACACTATGTAGCCACAGACAGAGCTGACGGCCCGTTTACGCTCCCCAGAATCTACTCCCACTTTTACCTGATCAGAAGAAACCAAACAAGTTCAGATCATTAGACGCACTTTGAAGAAATCATGACATATTATGATATTATTGATTGAATACGAACACTGTTTAGCTTTACCTTAGCAAGACCAGCTAGCAGCTCCAGGGCAGCGAGTGAAATGCTCATGTCTTGTCTCCACTGGGAGTTGAGCCTCTGAGTGACGAGGTGGATGCTACGCACCAGCAGACCTGCAGCGGTATCTGGAAGAGCTAGACCATATAACACCCCAAAATACCAAACACCGCAAAAAAACAGAGCAATGCAGGGTTAAGGCGACATGGCTGGAAGGTTACACAGGATCAATGTTCAGGGTGCTCGTTTAGCAATCATCTCTTGTTTAGGACAGCATGCATTAGCAAAGTCTGGAGACGGCACAGCACACAACAATAAGCAACACGCAGGATAAAAATAAATAAACTCAGAATCAGGGCTGAGTTTTGTCACTATTTCTATAAAAAGGCATCAAAAATACATGCAGAGTAAAATTCTCATGAATAATCCAGTTATTCCTTCTTGCTAATGACAGACTTACATTACATAAATACTGTATTTTACTTTATTTTCCTATAATTACGCTCAAGTGTTTAGGCCATGACTTAATGAGGCATTTAACTTCGACCATTTAACATACTGATAACACAATTAAAGCAGCGATCCGGAGTTTTCTGCCTTTCAGGAATTACGTACGACTTTATAGAAATCGTAAAAGTGATAGTTTCACCGTAAATGTTATATGTGTGTGTGTGTGTGTGTGTGTGTGTGCATGAATAAACAACATAATGTGAAAATGATCATTGTAAAACAATGAGTTTTATCTCTATTGCCTGGCTAGAGGTGTGTGTTCACAGAGAGGTGATGATCTAAGGTGCGATATATTTTCCCACCTCTAGGTGGTGCAGCCTGACAAAAAACTCCAGATTTTAAACTACAAAAAGATCAGATCCAATGTATATTGAACATTTCTTGTTGACGATGAGCCTTGAAAGGAAAAATGTAAATTTCTAATAGGTTTTAACTGACCAATAATCATTTATAGTAAAATAAACTCAACAATAAAAACTGTAAAAGGACAGAACAGTGAGGTCTATACATTTTTATGCAACTGGTGTTTTTCCCTCATTTTCCGCACAGTTTACTTTACTATAGTTGATCCTTTTTATTACTTCTAGTCATGCTGTCCCTATTCAGTCCCCAGGCATTAAGGTCACCAAACATCTCAAAAACGTGACAAGCAGCATCACAGCAAACAAAAAAATCACCTACAAAGACATTTCACCCAGCGCTTCTTAACGCTGCATACCGCTTTAACCACGTTAGCTATAAAGAATAAATCACTTTATTAATCCTGTTGTACTGAATATAGCAGGCAGTGAGTGCTTTTAATAATCCTGTTCAGGGTTTTCTGACCAAAGTAGCAACAGTGTTAGTCTATCAGGGGAGCAGTTCAGTGTCTCACCATAATCTCTGAGCAGCGCCTGTGCAGGGCGTTCACAGTCTGGACTGGTGGCCTCCATGCTGCCCCCACTGTTAAAGCTGATGCCGCTGTTGGTACGGCTGTGACTTTGACTCCGTAGTGTCACGTGGCTGCCATCGATGCTGCCCTGCAACCAGAGCAACACAGCGACCTCAACAACCCGTTCAGGTCTCATTTTTAAAGGAGGAGCGATCAGAGCCTTACAGTTTCGGTTTGTGCTCCGATGGACTCCAGCAATGCCGAGTCTTGCACAATATTTAACATGGCACCTAAAAGAAAAGAAAAAACAATTAACATCCTTATGCATTAAAACAGGTAAATTTGGATTTTGCATGATGAGAAGTAACAAAACCCAATAACGAGTACTAGACAGATACCCAGGATGAGTTGTGTGTTAGTGGGGTCGGTCTCGGTTTGCAGTGCTCCAATGAGGACGTTGACAAGACGGAGCCTCAGTGATAAGAAAGACACGGGCTGGTCGTGGGGCCACCCATCCTCCTCATTGAACTTCCCCTCCAACAGAACCTAAAGAACACAGGCCAGGCTCGATCAACTATTAAATCCAGCTGATTACATTAAATGGTTGTACGAAAATTTGATTTTGGCTTTTTCACCAATATCCAATATACCGATATAAACATACCAATATAAATGGGGTCCTCCTCTCATAAAAACAAAAATCATTTTAGGTAATTAACATAATCAACTTCCACTCTTGAATACTTAAAACTCTAAACCAACTTCAATTTAAGTTAGAACGGTTGTGCCAAACAAACATAAAAATCTCAAACTTTCCTCAGATCTATCGTATTCTGACATGTGTTGTTGGTGCTTTTAGATTTACCTGCCGCCTTTGACACTGTCGACCACGCAATCCTATTACAGCGACTGAAGCAGTTAATTGGCATTCATGGAACAGCTTTAGAGTGGTTCCGCTGCTATTTCAATGGCCGATGTTTTAATGTTGCCCTGGGGAATTGCGCCTCGAGGGTGGCACCTCTTTTATGTGGGGTTCCCCAGGGGTCCGTTTTAAGTCCACTTCTTTTTAATCTATATATTTTACCTTTGGCAGCCATTTTTAGAAAATTCCGGGTAAATTTTCATCTCTACGCTGCCGATTGTCAGCTTTATATGGCCCTAAAATCTGCTGACCCTGTGCAACCACTGACTAACTGCCTGAGTGAAGTCAGGTCCTGGCTCTTAGCTAATTTTCTCTATCTTAACAGCTCCAAACTGGAGGCTATTCTCTTTGCCCCCTACTCCCACTCTGCTGTGGAGCCATCTCTGCCCCCGTCATTGTCAGTTTTGGTGAAGCCAACATTTACAAATTTGGGGGTCACTCTGGACGCTTTTTTAAAAATGGATGCACAAATAAATCAGGTAGTCAAGTCGTGTTTCTTTCATCTTCGCCAACTGGCCAAACTAAAATCTGTCCTGAACAAAAAAGATCTTCAGTCAGTTGTTCGTGCTCTTGTAACGTCACGTTTGGACTATGCCAACTCTCTCTTATATGGTATTCCCTCTTCTTCAGTGGTACGCCTCCAATTGGTTCAGAATGCTGCCGCAAGGTTTCTTATGGGCACAGACCGACGGCAGCATACCACCCCTGTTTTGGCAAATTTACACTGGCTTCCAGTTCGGTTTCATATTAAAGGGGCATTATGGAAGTTTGACAGCCAAAACATGTATAGAAATAATAAATGTTTTCTTCATACATTCTCCTGCAATGCCCTGGTCCTGTAGAATGAGCCCTGGCATTTTTACTGTGATTGCCTGTTTTTCTGTAAAATCACAGAAAAAGAGAGATGCTCGGGTCGAGCAGGCTGCTTCGTGCGTGTTCACGCTCAGGCATAGCCCGTAGCATTTGCTATCCGTAGCTTTAGCAGCAGAGAGAGAGGCAGTTCCACTTTGTCGCTGTTCCTAACGCCTAGTGACAAAGCTAGCTACATTTCTGAGGACCCTTAGCTACTTTCTGTAGAACTTTCTTCTAGATATTTCCTGTAAATTAGCAACAAAATAGCCATTTTCGCTCCGAATGGTATTCTGACATTTTGAATGAGAGCAAAAGTAGCTGAAGAGTTAAATGTATAATTTGTGCACTGTCTGTAAATGTTATTTAGCTAAAATGGTTTAAAACCAATAGAAATGTTCTATTACTACTTTATAAGGCAGATATCGGGCGATATTAACACACATCCCTAATGATTGCTGATTGCTAAGATTTGATTTAATCACTGTTTAAATAGTTGAATCAACATGCATCATTAAAGTTTAGGGGGAAAAAAGAAAAAGCTTAATGACAAAAATTACACATTGTCCCTTTAAGTAGTCAAACGATATTTGCAATTACTAAGACTGAATGTATTTGGTAAAAACCGGCGGTATGCTCCCAAAACACATTTAGTTTTGTTGCGAGATCTTGTTGTTCAATCAGAACGAAGGCGGTGAAAACTGCTGCTAGCTAGCAGTCGGAGTTTTGATTGCACCACGCAAAATAAATAGGGATGTCCCGTTCAGATATCGAAATCGGAAGTAATTCTATATCAGCCCAAAAACACTGTATCGGGTTATATCGGACAGCATCAAAAACCTCCGATTCAAGCAGTCAGTTAAGGTCCACATTTTTTCAACCAATGGTTAAAAAAGCCATTTTTTTCACACTTACTGTTATTGGCTCTTGTTCTCCGATTGAGTAATATCACTTGATCAAGCCTTTCATAAATTCCACACTACGAAATAGGTAAAAGTATGTATGATTTGTGCTAATATCGTATCGGATTGATATCGGTATCGGTCAATATTGAAGGCAGCAATATCGGTATTGTATCGGAAGTGAAAAAGCTGTAGAGGGACATCCCTAGAAATAAATACAGTGCACACACAAAAATCCACACCTGCCTTTAACTAATTAATCAGAAACTGAAAAATCGAAACATTCGAGTGTATCGAACCTTACACCTTTTTTATTTTAAGGATATCGTTCTATTCCGCAAACTTTTCACTTTTACTTGTTAAGCAAACATTAAGCCAGAAAATAACAATAACCCACAAAACTGCATCTTTCAACAATAATCTGAAATAACCTGAAGAGAAAGGGGAAAAGGCTCCAAGCAGAGTAAATAACTAATTCCGACAAATAATAAACACTACATTAAAATACACAATAAAGGTGAAAGACTTTACCTCTGATTTGATGTTCCCAAAGTGATGTGGCAGCGGCAGCATGGCAAGAAGAATGTTGATGGAAGCTCTCCTCAGGTCAGTAGGATTTACATACATCTTGAATTTGGACAACTCCCTAAAAAATGTAAATAAAGAAAAAATATATCCTCAAAAAGGTTAAAAACAATCAAACCTGGCAAAAAGTTTTTAACTGGTTTAAGAAGCTACCAGCCTAACCTGTCTGGCACAATAGTCTCTAAAGCAGCTATGAAATAGGGCACGACAACATTGATGCCCTTCAGGTCGGTACAGAAGAGAGACGAGGAGTTGAGAATGATGGAAGCCAGGACTGGTCTACAGATGAAATCAGAAATCTGGAGACCCTGAATAAGGACCATGTAGAACCTGCAGAGGACCAAATGAGTGTTATCTAACGTAGCTGTAGTTGCAGATAACTGCTGACATCATAGCACGAAACTGGTAAAGTCTTTTTCTACCTGGACAGGTAAACAGGAAGAATTTCCTCTCCAGTTTTTTTGCTACAGAAAATGCGACAGAGTGTCCCACAGGCCTCTGCTCTTCCGGACTCATAGCTCTCGGGAAACTCGTTGATATCAAACAACGGATTGGGCACCATGGAGTCGGTGGACATTTGGGAGCCTTTCCTTCTCAGCTCTAAACTCACTTGAGTGGCTATCGCTGTAGAAAGTGTTAAAAACAGAATGAAAGGATCTTGAATTGTCACGTGGCCAACTGCGTTCATGCATTAATGACAAACGGGCAAACACAGATAAATCTATGTAAACCATAAAAGGAAACAGTACAAATCCAGAACACGAAAGCAAAGAAGCAAACGCTGATTCACTTTTACAAAGAAGAAAAAAACACTTCAATGATTCCAAACTGACACTCACACCCTTTGAAAGCATTCGTTAACAAAACTCTGACACAAAGAGTTTGCCGAACAAGTTCAACCGACCACTGTTACAAGCACGTAAGTGCTAAACCGTGTAATTCACATGCAAGCCCACAATGCAAAGTCCCTGTGTCAGCGTCCTTGGTGTTACAGTTGTGAGACTGTCACTTAAAAGAACAAACCATTCACTTCATGCACAGAGGCACGAAAACTAGGGCTGAGCGATTTGTTGTACTATTGAAATTGTGATTTCAAACAACGCAATTATGTGATCGTCAAAGCTACGTTTCTTTACAGAGCTTCTGACTGACCCAGGATCTGTTACATCAACTACTTTACACACTGAAGGTTTTCCCCAGATGTCAAAAGTCACGGCGGTGGCAACGAGCAGCTGCAGGGGTGAAGGCGGGCGGTTGCAGTAGCCCAAAAGACGGAGCGGTAAGGATGGGTAATGATTCAAAAATGTATCGTTATCTAAATTTCTGCTTCTTCGAGATAATTTTTCCCATGTCAATAAATTTGATAATAAAAAAATGAAAAGACGTGTGTAGGTTGGCAACATTCGTGTCCCTTTAAGAAGCTCCACCACCTTGAGTCACGTAAAAACAAGTGGTGCTCGCTGCAGAACCACAAAGGCAGAGCTGCACCAGAAGGTGGAGCTGCACCAGAGTCAGCCCCACCCATTACATCAGAGTCAGTCCAATTCCTTCCAGTTGTCAGACTTGATAGCATTCTGGAACCAAAGAGGGTGTTATAGCTAAAAAATGCAAGATTGAGGACGGAGTTGAGAAGTTAATTGAACAGTTTTTGTAAAGGTTCCATATAATAAAAATTCTAACTTTTGGAACTTTTAATCATGTTATATTGTCATTTCCTCATAAGAAACACGCCAAAGCCATTTTTAGCCTCATTCATGCATTCACCTCCCATCTCAGCTTCTATTTGGTCTCCTCCCCCGAAGCGGGTCTGGTCTTGGTTCTCAAATCTGGATATTCTGTGAATTTTCGGACAAATTATTTCTGAAATAACTTCTACTGAGACACCGCCAACAAACCATACATCCCATCTCCAAAGACACACTGGGTAGCACAATTACATGTAACGCCACTTAATTTTTATCCGATGTGTTGGTGTAGTGGTTATGGAGCCAGGTTGATATGCAGTTTTGTGCAGGTTCGCCTCCCAGTTGCGGAAGCATTAGGTAGTTTACAACCTCTTTTCTTCATTTCTAGCTACACTTGCCAGTACTATGTTTACAACAATTTACTGGTATACCGTTTAACATATAATGACTGTGTTTGTTTATTTATTTGTTTATTTAGCCAGTGTGAGTCCATTTGTGAGCAGAGTTTCAACTAAAATGCTGTTTAGGAACGACCAAATTCAAAGAACTTTTAGAGACATAAATATTGTGCAGAAAATAAACATTACAACTAAAATATAAACAAATTAAATGTTTCAGCTGGATAAATAGATTGCTGCCGACAAAAAAACACTTCAATGATTCCAAACTGACACTCACACCCTTTGAAAGCATTCGTTAACAAAACTCTGACACAAAGAGTTTCAGCTGAGGGGACAGCAAAATTTGAATCAGACAATCTTGCCACTGGACTACCAGAACAAATTTGACAGTCTTACATGCTGTTGTATCACACTTTTATTAGAGCGGCTGTGGGCAGATATTCGCTAGAAGAAGCCTTTTCATTTCGGGATATATTCAGGCTTTGTCATGTAGCAAGTTATATTTATCTTGTTTAATTGGAGCATAGGACATAGCATTAACAATTGTAAACTAGTAAAAGCCGTAATTCATGTGGGTCAGGTTAGTTTGCGATAAAGTTGGAAAAACAAAAATGGAAGTCAGTGGGCTAGGCTGAGTTTGCGTGAATGGGCGGGACTGACTCGGGTGCAGCTCCACCTTATGGTGCAGCTCTGCCTTTGTGGTTCTGCAGCGAGCACCCTCTTCGTAAAAATGTGACTCAGTGTAATACATGTGACAGCCCCATCTAGTGGACAACTTTTGCTTCTGCGCATACCTGTAGTTATCGTCCATTTATCGTTATCAAGATGAAATCGTCAATATATCGCAATATTGATTTTAGGCCAGTAAGACGATGTGTTCCTCTTGGCTTCATCAGAACATGATCTCCTGCTTTCGCTGGCGCAGTCGCAGCCAAATGTGAAGCAGCTGGGATGAGAATCACTTCCTCTAAATCCGAGACCATGGTCTTGATTAGGAAAAGAGTAGAATGCCTTCTCCAGGTCAGGGACGAGGTCATGTCTCAAGTGGAGGAGTCTAGGTATCTCGGGGTCTTGTTCACAAGTGAGGGAAAGATAAGAGTGGGAGATCGACAGGTGGATTGGTGCTGCGTCTGCAGTGACGCAGGCATTGTACCCGTCTCCTGTGAAGGGAAAGCTGAGCCAGAAGGCAAAGCTCTCCTGTTACCGGTCAACCTACGTTCTAACCCTCATGCATGGTCATGAGCTTTGGGTAGTGACCGAAAGAACGAGATCGTGGATACAAGCGGCCTAAATGAGTTTTCTCCGCAGGGTGGCTGGGCTCTCCCTTAAAGATAGGGTGAGAAGCTTGTTCATCTGGGAGGGGCTCTGAGTAGATCTGCAGCTCCTCCACATTGAGAAGAGCCAGTAGAGGTGGCTCGGGCATCTGATTAAGATGCATTTTGGACAACTCCCTGGTGAAGTTTTCTGGGCACTTCCAACTGGGACCCAGAACACGCTGGAGGGACTATGTCTCGCGGCTGGCCATTTTGGTATTCCCCCGGAGGAGCTGGCCCAAGTAGCTGTCTGGGTCTCCCTGCTTAGGCTGCTGCCCCCACGACCTGACCCAAATAAGTGCAGAAAAATGGATGGATAAATAAATTTGGTGGCAGATCTCATCTAGTTTTTATCTTTGCAGCATTAGAGTAACAGCTTTTGAAGTTTTGATGGTGTCTTGTCGTGTTTTTAAATGTTACTGTACATTGTGAAGATTTGGCTTAAAGCTGCTTTCCAGAGATTTCCTCTTTCAGAAATGATGTATGATTTGTCAGAAATCTGTAAAAGTGATTATCTCATCATGTACTGTGATATAATATAAGCAATACGTCTTTTTTGTGTGCTAAGCACGCCTCCTGCCAGGCAGAGCTCCGTGCAATTGGAACTGAGCGCCGACCAGAACTAACCAATAGTGTTAGACTACCGCTTAGACGCTTCAAATTTAAGGAATACCTCAGCTGATGCAGAGTTGATGAACTTTTCACGGACAAGAAAGTCTCTAAAATATAAATATATGAAAACAAAACATGACATGAGAATAATACTCGTAAAACAGTGTGTTTTAGCTCTGTTTGTTACAGAAGCACATTTATGAACACAAACATGAAGTCGCCATTTTAAAAAACAAAGGAACTGCGATTTTGTGTGATACGCTTGTCAGCCACTAGATGGTGCCATTAGATAAGAGAAATACTCCGGAAATAAGCTTTAAGGTGGATTTTAAAGAAATCATGAATTGAATTGAAATGGCAATTTCTGACAAAAAAAATTCACGATTCAATTTTTTCCTGAAATCGTTCAGCCCCAACGAAAACCAATCAAATCACAACTCAAGTAAACGGACAGAACAAAAAGGAATTACAAAAACCAAAACATTAATGCTGGAGTTGAAAAGGGGAAGGGGGGTCTGTAACACATTAAGACAGATTAGCATGAATCATAGAATGAAACCAAAATAATATGAGGTGGCATTGTCAAAACATTGGCAACAACATAGCTGAGACAGATGGTCAGTTGGTGAAATCCATTTCATCACCTCTGGAGAAAAGCTGGAAAACTTTGAAATGTGACAAGGAATGGGGGACGTAAAAGGACGGTGGAAATGGCAATGATCATGAGGAATTCAACTGAAAAGCAGGACGATTTGTCAAGAAACGCAAAAATCAAGTGAGAAAAAAAAAGCTGCCATTCCTACTTACAAGATTTATAAGAAAGGAGAATTTGGATAAAAGAGGCTGCAAGATAACAGAAATAGTGGAGAGAGACAAAAATCAAAGCAGATCCAGCATTTGAGGATCAAGTCATTATCAGGCATCAATTGTATTTTTGACTTTTGACTCGTTACAACTAGTGACAGTAATCAGACATGGTGGACACGTGCAGGACACTACACCAAAAAGAGAAGTATAGATGGAGAGCCAATATTCAGCCAAATTTCTTTTTGAATGATGCTCTTCGTGTCGTCACGGACTCCCCGGGAAATGGTATGAACTACAATAGGGCTGTAACAAATCACTCATATTAACTTTCAGCCTGTAGGCTCTTTTTTCCAGGTTTATGTTGTTGGGATGAGAACTGAATGGAAATCTTATATGTGGCCACTTCTAACCAAGCCCTCCACACACAGAAAGGTACGACAACATTTCTGAGGAAATGACGGAGAAAGAAAAAGGGAAAGATATCCCAACACTAAAAAATTAACACGACAAACATGTAATTCCACGCAAAAAAATACACATACTAATGAACAGCAACTTAACATCATTGCCCATGCATCAACTGGAATTCCGTTAGCCATTGAGTTCCTTTCTTACCGGTCATGCTGGGATCTCGGCTGAGGCCGCTGTGGAGTTTACAATGAACCAGAGCAGCGTCAAAGAGCCACTGACCAAACAGGTTGAGGATGCTGTTGACCTTTGGTCGTGCCGGGGCCGGTAAAGGCCGTGACTCCCAACTGCTCTGGTTGGGACTGGAGAGCAGGGTCGGCGAGGACGTCGGCTGCTGCTGCTGCGGCTGCTGCTGCTGGGACACTTTGGTTGGTTGGCCACCCTGATGAGTGGGAGAGAGGAAAGACCAAAGTATCTGAGCTTCAAATGTTCTTAACAGTTACCAGATTTTAAGGATTTCCTAAAAACAGAAACGTCGAGAGGAGCCAGTTGAGGTGGCTCGGGCATCTGGTCAGGATGCAGCCAGGACGCCTCCCTGGTGAGGTTTCCTGGCCACGTCCAACCGGGCGGAGACCCAAGGGAAGACCCAGGACACGCTGGAAGGACTATGTCTCTCGGCTGGCCAGGGAATATTTTGGGATTCCCTCGGAAGAGCTGGCCCAAGTGGCTGGGGAAAGGGAAGTCTGGGCGTCTCGGCTTTAGAGCTGAGGAAAATAATCAAATAATCGATGCATCGAGATGCGGACATAAATGATTCTGCACCGTAGAAGAGTACGGCGTAATCGATTATAGTGGAATGTAGTTTTGTTTTTTTAACGGCGGCAACTGCGCAGCATCTAAATCTGTCAGAGTGAGTGTCCTCCACATTTACCAAGTATTGTTCCGCCTTAATGTGGTACTGCAGGGCTGAGCGCTGGAGTTGTAACCCGAGACCGAACCAGAACCGAATCAGCCCGACCGGTTCTGTTGGATTTGGGCTGTGAATTATGTTAATTGAGCGGGTTGTCGCACGGCGCAGTTGACCATAGTAATAACCGTCTTGTTTTTTAAAATAATATATTGTCTCTGTATATTATCTCGGTGGATTACCGTGGCTGCGGTGTAGGCGCGGTGACACTTACCAGCCACCGTATCATCTGCTGAAGTTGCCGGCGGCACATGCGCACTTTGTTGTTTACAACCAAAACTTTCTTGAAGCTAAAGCTGAAATAATGGCCAAAGGAGGAGACAGCAGCACTCAGGACATTTATTATCCCTCAAAGAAGACAAAGTCGGAAGTACGGGTATTTTCTGGATATTTGAAGAATGCCAAGGGACAGTTGATAGAAGACGGCTATCCTGTTTGCAACACGTGCAGAAAAAGTGTCTGTGAAAGGCAGCAACGCTTCAAATCTCATGACACATCTGCGTGACCATCACTCACAACTCTACAGTCAACGCAAGGCAAGCTAACGTTAGCATTTTAGCTAAAATGTGTGATCCGAGGATTTGGGTTGAGGGCGAACGCAACGAGTCGCTATATAAAGCAGCCGCAGCGCTGCTACCTGCATATAAACCGTGTCGCGGACACCCCCATGTTGAAATGACGCTATGCATTACGGGGCTCCCAGGGGCAGATAAGAGTTGGTCTCTCTGAGAATAATTATGAATTTAACAATGATTACTGCCTGATGACATTTTCCCACATCTGCAAAGCTCACTGGAAGGACACAAACCGAGGACAATATTTTCCTGATACAGGGTTTATTACTCAAGTAAGGGTAAAAAAAGTATCTGATTAGAAGGCTACTTGAGTACTGAGTATCATCTGATCTAATACTTTTAAAATGATGACATCAAACAGACAAAAAATAAGAAGTTATGGGCAAATATTGGTATTTTGAATGAATGAATGAATGAATGAATGAATGAATGAATGAATGAAATCTTTATTTCGAACATTATAATAAGAATAAAAATAACTATTATAACAATAACAATAAAAATAATAACAAAGTCATTGTAGACATTAAAAATAAAATCACGCTGACACAAAAATTAAATTATCATATTCTGTTCGAAAAGGAGTAGGAGGAAGCTAGTGCTTATTAAATCCTACCCCCCTTTTCCCATTTGTTCAAGATCAAAAGGAACAATGTCGATCTCCTAATTCATCATAAATTTTCTATATTTATCTTTAGTCAAATGGTCCATGCAAAATACTTCCACATACCTTTTCCATTTAACCACCACACACAGCGATTAACATTCCCTACAACACACACAACACACCCCATTTTCTTTTGTACACTTACATCCTCACACCACTCATTGGATCTTTTTGAGTCAAAATCCCTCTTCCTCCCTGTACCTCATGAAGACCATATTTTTGTACCACTTTCTAAATTGGGTCATACTTGGTCATTGCTTTAAATCACTATTTAATCCATTCCATAATTTTACCCCACAAACAGAGATGCACTGACTTTTTACTGTTGTTCGCACAGACGGGTATTTTAAAGACTAAAGGGGAAAAATGTAAACAAATAAACATAATTACAAAATAACAAATTTTAGGCTAAATTTAGACACATTCGGAGGACAATATTTTCCTGATATACAGGGTTTATTTAGTTGTCTGAAAATGTAACACGTTTTAAAAAAACACCACGATAATACCGAATACCGTGATAATTTTGGTCACAATTAGGGCTGCAACAAACGATTATTTGGATAATCGATGAATCGGATGGGGTCTCGACACGATTAATCGATTAATCGGATTACATAGGGACATTTTTAAAAACTGCTAGGGAAACGTTATTTTTCTCCTTCCTTCACTTTATTAAACACAACATTATTAGAAAACAGTTGAATAGCAGAAAAACAGCATGCCATCACCTAAATTGTCTTATAAGGTGTATAGACAGAGACCCTAAGCTACACCTATCTGTGACCTAAAATGCTTGGTCCAAGTTAAACAGCTTAAAGAGCAAGTCAACCCCTACCAGAGTCCAACTCCACTCCCGCTTCATGTTTGAAAAATGCAACAAATGCTGTTGCCTGGCAGACCGAGAGGGCAGAGCTGCTAACAAACACACACTCAGGCTCACGACAGCATTGTGACATCATAATGTACCAGTTTATATCATAGCATACTTCTTAGCCAATAGTGGTGGAAGATTTAAATTAAAATACAGTGCAGAGTTTTTACCTGACAACGGCACAACACTGCCAGTTTTAGGCAGAATATTTAAATTTTAACTAAGATGCACTGAAGTGCCAAATTATTGACGACACGTGTCTGCAGCACGATTAGACACTCGTTTATTTAGCTTATCAGCAAAAAAAAAGTTAATTTGGGGGTGACTTGCTAAGGGCAATTCTCATCTGTTTTGTTTGATCTCATCTGTAGACATTTATTATAATTGGGGATGTCAAACAACTAATTTTTAAATGTAATTAAACATAGGCTGTAAATTAATCACTACTTCCAAAAATGACTGAAAAAATACCAAGTAAAACAAAAGTAAATGAATGCCATCCTCCTTGCGATGATGCCCTGGGCAACTGCCATAAAGTCACATCAAGAAATGCTGCTGATCATTCCAATGATCCCAAATAGACTCACATTAGGCCACATGAAAGCAACGGAACCCAAAAATATATTAACCAGTATATAACTGCACTCTCACACAACACGCCTGCAGCAACAGTTAGGACTCCTCCCTCCCTTTTAAAAGCGTTTTCGCTTCTGAGGACATTGTGGTTGTAAAGCCACAAGCTAGTAGTCTGGCCCCGGTGTGATCAACCAGTTTCTGCGGGAATGTGACGGCGGAACCGGTTCGCAGCAGCGCGAGTTCCCCCCCCATCTAATAGCGTCGCGCTTACGATTTTATAGACCTTTTTTAACGAGCTTAGGGCATGTCTAGCCTGTGTAATAATCCGGGGCTTGGGTGAATCACTTTTGAAAAGTTTTTAACTTACCCGGACACCGAGCTCTCTCCTTCCTCGCTGATGATTCTGACATGCTTGCGTTTAAGACGCTGCATCATCACTGCAGCACTCCCGTGCCATGCTAAGTCTGACCTACAAACGTTGCAGGTAACGAAAGTCTTCGCCTGATTTAACTGAAAATGCTCCCAAACTTTAGAAGTATTTACTTTTTTGGGGTCTCGCTGCTTCTGCCATGTTCCTCTTACAAACACCTGCCGGCTCTGCGGTCTGCGCGCAACGGCGGGCGGGAGGGGAGGGGGCTTTTGGAAGAGTTGCGCAACCCAACGAATCGATGACACAATTCGTTGCCAACGCTTTTAGTAATCGATTTTCATCGAATTTATCGATTCGTTGTTGCAGCCCTAGTCACAATAACTGTGAGGTTAAATTTTCACACCGTGACAACCCTCCTAGGCACTAACTGAATGCCAACACTATATCTGCCATTAGACTTACTGTTGAAGTCTTGCTTGCAGTTTTTGTGACTCCTACATGTCGCTGCTTCCGGTTGTGAGGCGGCGTAGTGTTGGTGGTGGACGGAGGTGGGGACATGCTAATTCTGTTTACGGGGGTGGGCGGGGCGCTGTCAGCCCTGGGACGTGATATACCTTTTAGGGGAGAGAGAGAGAGGGTCAGTACAGTACAGGATGCAGGGTAAAGAGTCCGTTCATTCCAAATGCACGTGTGTGGAGGTTAATTATTCACCGCAAATGATTTGGTGAAAGGGGAGTGAGTTAATCAAAGGTGACCTTCATTCAGAGACATGCAAGGCAATGGTTAGACATGAATCACAAAGACTTGAAACGCATCGATTCTTGATAGGCCCATGTTTAAGAGCTTGTAGTTTGAATATCCAGGATCTTTCATTTTGCTGAGCAACAAAAACCCACAATTCTTAAAGCTCCAGTGTGCAACATTTAGAGCAATCCAAGAGCAAAAAGTGATATTACAATAGAAATGGGGGATTCGGTTATTTCCTTCACCTTAAAAGGAGCCAATAAAACATAAAAGCCCTTCAGACCACTCACTGAAGGGCCAAAGCAACAACTGGCTCCAAATCAGGTCTTTTATGGGGTTTATTTTGTGGCCACAGTAAGTTTTTAACGGTAGACGGGCTCTTTCATTAGCTATCATTACATCCCACACACTGGACCTTTAACATGATCACCACAAATAAACAAAATCATATATCCAGAGAATCTCATTAAACGATGCATCAGCTGATGTCTGTACCATGAGAGAGCAGCACTGGACAAAAAGAGAACGCCCTCTCACGTACGTCTCTCTTTTCAACAGAGACACCTACAGCGCAAAGAGAAAAATACACACCGACATTTTAACTCAAAACGCTTTTTAATACAAAACACAGAACCTCCATCTTAACTTTACACAGAATCTGAGCCAAAATATCAACTGAACAGAGACAAAAACCAACTGATGATAGATTCATAAATGGTTTTAGCCCGATTACATAAAATAGTGAATTGCTTTCCTACTAAGCCTCTTTAAGAATAGGAATTCCTATGAGTTAATGATATATTTTAATGATTAACTGAGAAAATGGGTAGAAAAGTGGCATTTTAAACTGCTTCTAGTCACCAGTGCTACAATACAAATGCTTACCTGTAACTTATTAGGGTCATTTTATAAGTGAGGGTGTAACGGTCTGAAATGACTGTTTTCCACCTAAAAGCCATTTTCCCCTCTCCTCTGACACAGAACTAGTCTGCATGAGATATGGCCTCAAGGTCTCATGCATTTGCTCTAAACTGCTTCTTTCCAGCTCAAGAGAAGAATGAAGAAAGGACTCTCTCCTTTTAATAACTCAAAGAACTCTATTTTAATCAAGCTAATCAAACAAAGTGTTAGTCAATAATAAGATGTGACCAATCAGTGAAATCAAAATATTAACTACTTTATTATAATCCTATAGAATATAATAATATGACTTTAAATGTTTCCACTAGGACTGATCTCACGTAGCGTTAAAGACATGACACGTTGCTTTACTGATCCAATCAGAATCTGCCAGATCTGACGGAGGCGTGGTTTTGGTGGGGTTTAGTAAATCTGTCATCTTTTCATTCGACCATAAACCAAAACATCCGAAGTATAAAACTATGCCCACGTCATCTCTAACGCCAGTTCAAAGCGTTCTAGAGAAGTTGTCGGAGTGGCCAATTCGTAACTTTCCTCTTCAGCCGAAAGAACCAACAACAAGCTGGATAAAATCTGTTGCCGTTCCACCTGCTGCAACGGTTCCTTTCAGAATAAAAGCTGAACTCACTGACCTTCTGGGTCCATCTGACGCGGTCAACCAACTGTCGCTTTTTACCTGGAGACAATCCAAAGACTAGTCTGTCGTACTGCTGACGCCGTTTCATCGGCTCCAGTACCGAAAGAGGGGTTCAAGGACCTGGCATTCTGGATCTGCACGGAGGTCTCATTCTAAGGGTATGTGTGGAGCGACCACATGGCGTCGAATGTGTTTATGAAACTCCTAATCAAAGCTTAGCTCAAGACATCACCTTCATTCCCACTGTTTCTTCAGATTTGCTGGTTCTGAGCAACATTCCACATCACACCGTTCTCCATCTCATTCACCTTAGTAACACCATACATTTAGTGTTAAAGTTAGTTTAATTTGTTTAGTAATACATCTTTAAACTTTTAAAACCTGACTCTCTCTTCTGTTTTCTCTGAGTTAATACGAAGTGGTTACATAACCCCTGCAATAAAAGTTCCAATCTTCTGGTTTAAAGTACCCACAGATCCATAAGGTTGATTTCATATTTACTATGGAATCTTATGTCTTATGGTTCATTAAATAACATGTAAATTAACTCATTACAAGGGTAAGAAAACTGGTTTATTAATTATCACGCAATTAGTGACCAACACACTGCAGCTCTAAAATGTATTTATAAAATGAAATGAGAGGATGAAATATTTTTGACTAACATGGGTTGTTAAAGCCTTTATTGTTATGTATAACGTCAGAGTTCCCTTTTCTTCCTACTTTAAATGTCTTTAAAAACCTAAAATGTTTTTAAATCTTGTCAAATCTTAAATAAAACTGCATAAAAGCTTCGATTTCCACCCCTCGGAGGACACTTTGTCCTTCATATCGAATCTGAATGCCAAATAACTGAACTTTTCTGATCTAATTTCAGCATCTTCTTACCCAAGAAAGCATCCACCAGGCAGCTGATGCCCCTCATGGCCCTGAAGAAGATCTGGGGCAGCTGCTTCAAGCATGGATGCAGCACCACTTCATGGGGAATTCCACTCGAGTTCAGGAACTGTTCTTGAAACTTTGGAGTGGTGCTCACTATTGCAGGGTTGCTCAGGTCCACTGGATTTCTACAAACAAAGAAAAGATGCATATTTGTGGATTAAGCAAAAAGCTTTCAGATGGCAGTGAAAACATCCGTTTGAATGATTGAAACAGTGACTGCGTAAAGATGAATACATTAACTGAGCGACAATAATGTGGAACAAAAGGTTAATTATTAAGGCCTGGGTGAAAAAGTGGTTCTGAGGGAAGTAAAATGTCTACTTCCCTGTAGTAAAAACACAAATGGATAAACTGTCATTTAGAGCTAGTCTTTTTCATGCGGGGGGAGGGGGGGGGACTTGTATTGAGGACTTAGGCACCCGATCATGTGGAGAAAGCGATACCACGTCTGAGCCACGCAGTCGTTGTCCATCTCCAGCGGAATCAGGTTGGCGTCCTCGTCTGGAACTTTAAAAGGTGGAAAGGACGGTCCGTGGGTAAACCGTAAAAGCCTGGATTGGTCAGAGATGAGACAAGAACAAACAAGTTTTAAAGGGACTTTACGGAGTTTTGAATTTTTATGCTCGCGATTGCCCCCTCAGGCCAAAAGCGTAACGGCACGAGGCGCGCATGCTCTACGTGCACACTCCCGAAAATAACAGCTGAGACAGTCGTGTGTGTGTGTGTGTGTGTGTGTGTGTGTGTGTGTGTGTGTGTGTGCGTGCGTGCGCGTGCGCGTGTGTGTGTGTGTGTGTGTGTGTGTGTGTGGCCCGGAGGACAGAGGACAGGAGAACGCACAGCTAATTAATTAAATAATTTGGTTCTGTACCTTTCTCTTCAGCACAGCCGACAAAGGTTTATGATGGGTCAGTCCTCCTGCATGCTCAGATCATTCCCTTCCCTTGCTTGAAAAATTGTTCCAAAATGAAAGTTGAACCCACATCTTTTTTATCTGTGAATTCAATGCCGTTCGGCGAGTCTCAAATAAAAATTTGGACATCTTACTGTAAAAAAATATACCATTAATGTAAAAAAGAAACTCTAAATGAACTATGTTCACATCCAGAATCAAACCCAGGTCTTCTGTGTGAGAGTCAGACATCTTACTAGGTGAGCTAAAGCACCAGTGACGTCTTCTGTATCTGTAACATTTATATCGTTGATGACAGCTGAAACAACGTTCAAAGAACGGTTCGGAGCGAAAATGGCTATTTTGTTGCTAATTTGCAGGAAATATCTAGAAGAAAGTTCTACAGAAAGTAGCTAAGGGTCCTCAGAAATGTAGCTAGCTTTGTCACTAGGCGTTAGGAACAGCGACAAAGTGGCACTACCTCTCTCTCTGCTGCTAAAGCTACAGATAGCAAATGCTACGGGCGATGCCTGAGCGTGAACGCGCATGAAGCAGCCTGCTCGACCCGAGCATCTCTCTTTTTCTGTGATTTTACAGAAAAACAGGCAATCACAGTAAAAATGTCAGGGCTCATTCTACAGGACCAGGGCATTGCAGGAGAATGTATGAAGAAGACATTTATTATTTCTATTCATGTTTTGGCTGTCAAACTTCCATAACGTCCCTTTAAAACTAAGTCATAAAGATCCACAGCTGTTCTGATCATTGGTGCAGTTTTAGTTTTGTTCACGTCTTCATTCCCTTCAGGCAACAGATTCAATCAAACCCATTAAGAGAACCCACTCTCACCTTGAAGTCAGAGCACAAGCAACTCTGCTCCACTGCTCTATGACAGGAGGGTGATGTCTCCAGTTGGACAGCATTTCTCTTGCCGTCTTCCAATATGGCGGCGTGGGAAAGCAGCGCGCGCACGCGAGCAGCCACACCTCAAACAGCACCGCCATCAATTTCTCTGCCAGTTTCTCTGCGACCCCCACTAACAACATAAGAAACATCCTAGTTAGAACTCATAATGACTGAGTGAATAACTCAAAGTTGGCCTTACCGCCGACTGACGGTGGCGCAAGCAACGTGTCGTTGATGCGGAGCAGGAAAAGCAACAGAACCTCCCAGGTTTCCCTCGCCATGGAAACAGACTCCCGCGCCAGCTTCTGGACCGCCGTCAGGACCTGCTGGCAGAGCCTGATGTGGTTCAGACTGTGCTGTTCAGGCCTGGAGGTTCAAAACAGTCATGAGGACACGTTCAGGAAAGGATCGATCCTCTCTTGGCACCAAACTTCAGTCGCTGCACATTTAAACCGCAGCACCAGAATGTAAAAGTTGAGATCCTCTGAAACCCTTTCCAATTTACCTTGGCACAAAGACGTTGTAGAGATGTCTGAGAATGGTCTGGACATACAAGTTGGGCTCCTTCACCACAGGCTGCGGCATCGAGTCCCGAGGCGACACCAGGGCCATCATCCAGTCCGTGTACACATCCACACACAGCTTGACGGTGTCCCCCTCTAAGGGGAGGGTCAGGCCGTAACAAAGCACCTCCATGGTCCACTTCACCTGAAAACAAACAAGTTCCTTTTAGATACGAGTCACTGGTTTAATGTAGCGTTTGGGTTTGGAGCATCAGCCGGAGTCATGTTTACAAAGACTCATAAATCTAAACACTATTATTGTACCACGCTTGGGCGACACTACAACGCTATGTTGGCAGTCAGAACTATCCCACATGGGTCATAATGAGAAGTTTAGTACTTCTGATTTACCTTCAAGAAACAATAAGGACCAAAGGTTTGGGTTAAAATGATGACCGCTACAAAAAAAAAGCTGATCTCTTTTAAAGTTTCCTAATCTCCAACTCAATAAAAGGGATTTTTTCCAAATGAAAAGCCAAATTTTTACCATGATAGGTACACATAATCATCAGCCTTTCAGCATAAAATACAACAAAAAAGGCCCAGCATGCTTCACTCCAACGTTTTTCATCTGGACTTCTAAAGGGCTTATTTCATGCAGAGCCAACTTTTACGAGGTTTTTGGCTTCATGCATGCATCCTGCTGCTGCTGGTCCAGCTGGCTATTGCAAAGGAATGGATAGGACAGGTTTGCATCGTCCTGTCCTGTTTAATTGAAGCTCACTATAAGCTCACTATAAGCTCACTACTAGCACACAGCAGCGTGTAGTTAAATGCACGACTGATTTCTAGACACACAAAAAGATATGTCTCTGGCTTTCAATGGCCAGCCATAATGACACGAATAAGCTGAATAGGAATGAAAAAAAAATCCTATTGAATGGAAATGAGAAGCAATCATTTTGCATTTCAGGGACAGAAAAACTGCAGCCTAATAACTCCTTAATAATTTGAGATTTGATTGGGTTGTACATTTCACTCAGTTAAATTTAAAGTCAACATAAATCATGCAACCTTTGTAGCACTTAGCATTTGCCTTTCCATTAAATTGTAGATTAGCTACAAGAAAATATCTCTGAGTGAGACATGAAATATCTAATGGACCATAATGGACTTAAAGCATGGAGAAAAAACGTTTTACCTTAATGTAAAAAGCCGCTCCAAACACGAGCCCTACATCGCTTTAGTCAAACATTCTGCCGTATTTCTAACATATGAACTGAGAATTTAGAAAGAACACAATAAATGGTGAGTAAAGCAAAACAAAGAGATTATATTGGAAGTTCTGCTTGAGAGCACGCTTACTCCTTGGCATGGTTTAGCCAGAGAGAAACAAATACGTCCAAACACAACAAAGGCCTGACCCAGTCTTATGGAAGCAAATAACTTAAGCTCACATTTAGCAGCAAAGACACTCAAAAAGTAAGTGATGGCATTTAAACTTAAGAGATATGCAAATAAAATGCATTGTAGTTCAGATAATTGGTGTTTAAAGGTGTTGAATGCTTAAATCTGTACAACTGCAGTGGTCTCTAGTAGGAATGAAAGCCTTGTAAAGCCTGATTTATACGCCTCCTTTAGCATGTTTGCACTCACAAACAAACACACGTCTGTCTTTTTTAGGGGTGTAACGGTTCGCGGAGAGGTGTTGAACCGGTTCGGCCTGTTCGGTTCGGTCCACTTGCGTACCGTTTCGGTTTGTTTTTTCCGTTAAATAATGAAGTTTTATTTGCGTGATTTAAGAGCAGCAGATAAAAGTTCCTGGGCGAGTTTCCGCACACGCGCCCGATCTCCATTTACAAAACGTGATCTGCAAATTCTGATCAACGCCTTTCAGAGCGGATCAAACCAGCTGGCTGCCGCTGCGACTGGAGCCCGTAAAGACGCCCCTCCCTCCCTTCCTTCTCTCACACTGTGCAGGCACGCGGCGGCCAATGCGTAAACAAACACGTGTGCTTAACTTTCCCGCTGAGACGATTGATGTCAAGTTTTCATCCTACAACAAAAAACAAGGAGTGGAGGAAGCTTGTTATTTAATACGAGTTTAAAGAAGAAACTCTGGGCGGTGTGAGGCGACTTTTTAAGGCTCGCTGCAGGAATAAAAACACGAGCATCAACAGTCAAACAACACTTGTCTGTATGAACGTGACGCTCATAGCTGCGCAAATAACCTGTGAAATAATTGTAGGCGTCATGCTAGATCAGCGGCCTGTGATGACACCTGGTTCTGCTCACTATAGGAGCCGCTTCAGATTTTAAATAAATAAATACAATAATAATATACCAAAAATGTATTGAAATGAGCTCTTCAAAACACTGAACCGAACGGAGTACAAATTTTGCGGACCGTTACACCCCTAGTGTTGACGGAGACATTTTCCTTTTATACTTCTCCGTTGGTGTGTTTGTGTTGTTGAGCAGTTTACCTCCAGGACAGCAGAGGGGTGTAGCGCTTTTCTGGGTTATCCTGCCAGTCAAGTCTCTGGTGTGTTTATATATTTCAGAGATTTTTTAACACAAACAAATTTGTCCTCCACCTCTTCATCCAGTCGCCACCTCTAAATTCACATTTCCTGTGATTTCCTGACACGAATAAAACGTTTACTGAACATCTCTGTACTCCTTCAGTCACGGGTAGATTAACGTTTAGATCGTCAAAGTTTTTCCACAAGAAGTTTTTCAATCTGTTTTGTGTCTACCACTAGATATGTTTGGCTCTCTTTTTTTTTTTTAGGGGGAATGGTGGTACTGTTGACGAAGGAAGGAAGCAGTTTTCTGACCAATCACAGGCTTGTGGCCTCCACTGCTTTCATACTGGTCCTTGCAAGCCTGTTGGAGAGCCCCTGCGATGACAAATAATGGCGTTGCATGTCTCCGTACTGACACAGACGAAGAAGTATAAACTAGGCTTCAGGTGTACTCAGGTGGAGGGAGGCTCAGATGTGTCTGACTCGGGAAGTACAAGTCAGCTGGAGGAGAAAGTAGCTTCAGATGGCAGGATCAGGACTCTTTATTTCCTGATTTTTGGACATCTTGCCTCTGACTGGATAACAGCAATGTGACACTGACTCAGTTTGCTCTGCGACATTGATGTTTTATCTCCACAACAAACACGAGCCTGGTAGAGTCCTGCCATGTGGTGGAGTTGCTAATGCTAATGGTTAGCTTCTTCTAAGCAAGATGTTGTTTGCTGTTTCCTGGACGCTAAACCAACAGCAACCTTTGTCGTCATGAGTCAAGGTGGGTGAGTCCATGAACATTAAGGGACAGTGTGACATAGATCTGTCAAGATTTTCACATCCTAGAGTTTCACCATTTATTTTCAGAAAACTAATCAGAAACTAATGCAGGACATAGGTGTAGGAGACGATTTTCATGTTCAGCCTGCATGAAAATCTCTGAGTGATAGATTATAATCAGAAATAATAATTTAAAAAAATCATTATTCAGTGTTCAACACCTTTAAATTCATATGTAATTTAACAAATAATTAAATTAACTAGAAATAGCCTTTGGATAAAACATATTAATACTCTAACAGGAGTATTTGAAGAATGGTTTTCAGGCCTATAGATGGTAGTGGATGCTTGGTAGATTGGTATCACTGCAGCGTATATTTGTGGCCCACGGTCTTACCTCTTTATCGGTTTTGAGGATGTTCTCTGTGGCGACAGGGCTAACAGCTGTGCCCAAAGGCTTGACCACAGCATTTGCCACCTCCGTGCCCACACTGGTGGGATAAGAGTGTAGAACACTGAGGTGGCCCTGGTCACTTTGCACCACTAACTGCAACGAGCGCCACTCGGAGTACATGCTGCTGATGTCTGTTGCTCTCTACTCACACCTCCTGCCTCCCACCTGCAGACACACAAATAAAGGGTTACTTTATATAATTTTAAGCTAGAAAAAATGCTAATCAATTAGGTATTTAGTCCAAATTCTAGCACCAATTCAGCTGAGACACTTGCAAAGGGAATAGTTTTTTTTTTTAAATGTCATTGCACTGCTGACAAAGACTTAAACTAGTTTAACAGGTTTCTGTATACAATCTCGCGTGGCTACACACACCTAACATACAAGCTCAAAATATGAGAAAAGTATTACAGTATAATAGTGAACCAATCGACAGACTCCGATTCAAGCTCAATAACAGCGATGGAACAAAATAAAATGTTAAATGACTTTGAGATTAACCATTTGACAGTAAAAAGACTAGACTATTGCTTACGTTTCGTTCTCATTTTCACGTAAAATTCGCATAAAACATAAAATACCCATTGGGTGCGATTGTCCAGAAAGTTTAGAGTAGCTAAAGAAGTCTACCGACGGGGATGTTAACAAGCAAACGAATGACGACCAGGAAACGGATTTTAGATGTAGTGTTAGCTAGCGTTACCTAGCATAAAACATCTTCCTCATCCTGCTAGTAACATTACCTAAAGTTAGCGGCTGGGTTGCTAAAATGTTTGCCGAAAGTGTCAAACAGTCATATCTGATCAAAACAGGTGTCTCTACGCGTTCCCTCATAATTTATTTTATTATACGCTGTGCTTAAATCTTCGCTACCAGCTAGGCAGGGTTCGCTGTGTTAGCTTCTTCGTTGACATTAGCTCGCTGTCTGTCCAACTTTACAAAGATAGTAGCGTATGTTTGCAAGCTAAGTAAGTTGATTTTTATTTTTACCTGAAACAGTTGGAGACGTTTTCATAACAGAGCTGTAAAAACTCACAGGTAGTGCTTTATGTGTGACCTGGTCTAGAGCAAAACAGCCTCCATCGTCGCAATGTCAGGGTTTGACTGGCTAACGGAAACAGAATTTGGTGTTGTGCTGAAAAAAGTAACCCCATCGAATGAAGCATATTTCAAAGTATTTTTGCGGCAAAATGACTTCTTAAAACAAAATATATGAAAATAATTCTAATATCTAAGATCAACTTGTGCGATAAAAACTTTTGTGACGTGGAGTGTGAGGTGAATGCTAAAAGAATGCCATAAAATTCATATTTTTAGCTAGCACAAATAAATCAAGCAATTGTAAGTACATGTGCATTTTATACTGGGGGTGAGGGAGGACAAAAGCCTGTTTTTGTCTAATTTCAAGTTTACATACATTTTTTTAAACGAAAATGTCCATTTCCACGACGTGAATGCTTTGACGAGCGTGGAAACATTTTCCGACACAACACCGGGTGGTAAACGCCCCCTAATGTTTGTTACAGCAAATGTGCCTGGAGGTGGACGTTTGGGGGTAAAAGCCGGGGAGAGTCAAAAATGTAAAATGATCTTTTTTCTAAAATCTGTATTTATGAATTAATTTACCTGTTTCGCTTCTGGTCTTCGTTGGAAGAAAATCTGAACCATCTTGATTCCAGTGACATAAACCCTTCAAGAACATATTTGTGTTCTCTTGAAGTTTAAACTTACTGTGCATTTAGGATACAAATTAGTAGATCCAGCTGGTGGCAATCTGGGTGGTGCATGTAAGTTTGCTCAGGACTTTGTATATTTATGCAAATACAGTTATGCAAAAATGGACATTCAGTCCAACTACGGTTTTTTCTTTCTCTACTTCCCCTGCTGTGCACTGCAGAGGAAAACCTTGAGACAGAAAAACTGCCTGTTATATGATGAAAATACCACAACATTGAAGGATGCTCTACAAAAAATAATGTGAAATCTGCAGTGTAATTTTTTTATTGCAGGGTAGACAAATGTTTCACCTCTAGTGAAAAAAAATACTGAGTTTTTCCATGCTGAGCAGCGCTTAATTCAAATTTTGTGGGGTTTTATGGGACGGGCGGATTTACCAAAAAAAAAAGAAGATAAGATTGAAAACTCCAGACTGCAGCTTTAATGCAGGGGCATCCAAACAAGACAAGGGCCAAAATCACACATACAACAAACATACATGTTAACTGGTTTTATTGAAAGCTTGTGATAGATTTCAGCCAGATTTCAACAGAAAGCAACAAACAGCGAGTATGACAGTAGGGGGCAGCAAAGATTAGCTGTGAATTGGTAACGGTCTTATAATGTAAACAGTTCATCTGTGGATACTCCAAGGTGTTAATCCTCTTAATTACATAATTCTCAATACATACATAAAAATATGGATTAATATTCATCAGAGCAATAACTCTCAGTTACAAGCATCTGTATTATACAAAGAATCTCTATAAGAACACATGATTGGTCAGATTGAAGGCTCCTGATGTTCATAAACTTGTTTTAATGTTGACCGCTCTGGTGTACACAAATAAGTTTTCAATACATCCTGTAAAGAGACGCAGGACATAAGTATATGTTTACAACATTATTTATAGTAAATGGGTGTCAGATGGTCTGTGTTAGCAGGGTTATTGGACACATGGTGAGCATGTGTTGTGAAGCCTTTCTCCAAAACAAGCCCAAAAAAAACCCATCAACAGTCCCAGCTTGCCTTGCTTAGAAACTGCAAACGAGACACGACACATTAAAATAATCTTTGGAGTGGTGAATTTGACACAAGCAACAGGTGAAACCCAGATGTGACAACAAACGCAGAAGAGCAGATAATACTTTGTGTTGCAGAACTTAAACAGCCAACATGTGGCCATATTGTCCCGCAGCGTTCTGAAATGTCTGTGACTTCCACATGAGCGCTCGGTGAGCCAAACCACAATCTCTTCTGGATAATGTCCACAGAGGGGAAAGGCATGCAAAAGAATTATGGATGGAAGTCAGCATTCTTCTCATCATTCTACCTCCATGTTTGGTAAGGTGCACGTGCCGTTAGCGGCTGCTATGACTGGTAGCCATATGCAAATGCATCTAAAGGGAAGAGAAGAACGAAGCGCATTCAACTTTCATGAACTTAAATTATTTTTACATGGTGCCTTTGACCAATAAGGCGAATAAAAAGTGTTTTAAAATGCATTTGAACTCTCTCTTCACTCACTTGAATGAAATTCTGCTGTGCAGCAGAGTCCCTCTCCCCGTGCTGTCTGGTAAATGGGTGACACACACACTCGCGCGGAGGGGGGGAGATGTGCGAGTCGTGTTGTCAGAGAATCGGGTGGCAAATAGAAGGAGGAGCGCTGGCTGGGGATTGCGTTTTGCTGTGCCTCCCATGTGAGCCAGTAGCCCTTCAAACCATCCGCGCTGCCCCTCCAGTCCACCTTCACCGAGTCACTCCCCACAGTGGTCAGATGGAGGTCTGCTAGGGCTGGAGTCACTGGACAAGAAAATGTCAGAGAAGTTAATCAAAGAAACGGAAAAATAAAATTGACTATAAACATCAAGTTTTGGGACAGAACTTTAACAGGACCCTACTCTGACCTGATATTAACCCCTTAAAGCAGAAACCCAGAGTTTCCCCCTTTTCAGGAATTATATTTGTTTGTTAGAGATCTGTAAAAATTACAATCCTAACCTGTTCTGCATTTGAATTTAGGCAATGAGTCAATTTTTTTTGTTAGACCTACCCATTCATGAAGGCAAGGCGTTGCTTCCAGCTGTTAAATTCAGAACTGATGTGAAGATCCTCCTTCTCACACATAAAGCTCTTAACAATCAACCTCCATCATACATCAGTGACCTGATTGTTCCATATGTTCCTAACAGAGCACTTTGCTTTCAGACTGCAGGTTTGCTGGTGTTCCCAGAATGTCTTAAAAAAGGATGGGAGGCAGATCTTTTAGCTATCAGGCTCCTCTCTTGTGGAACCAGCTCCCAGCTTTAGTCCGTGAGGAAGACACCCAAACATTTTTATTTGATGGGGCCTATAGTTAAGATCTGATGTCAGCCCAGATCTGGATGAGTGGGGGAGTAGAGGGAGGTGGAGAATAAAGTCGGTAAAGACGGCTCTCCCTAGCCCTGCCTCCAACAGGCCTCCATCTAAAAGGCTAGGTTATCCAGAGTTATCTCTGGTCATGCCGCTTTAGACTGCTGGAGGACACACTGACCACTTTCCACACTCTACTACTTTCTTCTACCACTTCTCTTTAACTGCATTATTTCCTGCTATTTCAGCTGTTAACTTTATTTTCTCTAAGTGTTTCTCTCCTCAGAAGAAGCAACAGTGGAGTTCTGCCGAGCTGTGGTGGCCTCATGGAGGAGGCCATTGACTAGCACACTGCTGCTAACCACTTAGCATTCTCCCTCTGCTTATGACAGTTTACTTTCTTTGACATGGGATGTGCTACTACTAGTTTACCTGTTGAATTAATTATAGATTCACTAAGATAAAGACAATAACGTTTATCTCTGTATGGACCATGTCTCTCGGCTTGCCAGGGAACGCCTTGGGGTTCCCCTGGAGGAGCTGGCCCAAGTAGCAGGAGAAAGGGAAGTCTGGACCTCCCTACTTAGGCTGCTGGCCCCACAACCCGACCCCGGATAAGCAGCCTAAACTGGATGGATGGACTAAACTATTTATTGTCAAATATTAGTAAAACAACTATTATTTTATTATTTCATTATATAACAACATTAAGGCACTAAAGAAATACAATTGGCCCGTGCCACCTAAAGGTCCTCCAACAGATTTTGCAGGTTTTTTATGAAGGTACTAATCCATCTGGAAGCTTTAAAGCCAGAAGGCTTATATGTGACAATTGTGAACAAGGGCTTAAAGATGTTGGACTGAAGTAAAATTGGAATAAATCATCTCAAGTTTATGAAATGGAAAACAAAGATTCATGAAAGAAAACGTTTAACAGTAAGCAGATCATGTCTGACCTTCTTGAGTGCACGCTTTGACAGACATGGCCTTCTGCTTTCCCGAGGCGTACCAGACCGTAACTGTGACCAGGTATGTGGTGCCCGGTTGGAGCTCTGTCAGCAGAGTGGAGTTATGCGTTCGACCCACTGTGCGTTGATGGAGCTTGCCCCCAGGCAAGATGGAGTACTCTATGAGGTAGCTTGTTACCACCTCTGGTTGTAGTGGACCCCAGCTCACTCGAACACTGGTTTTCCCAGACTCTGAGACGGTTATCACAGCTGGGCTTGCAACCTCTGGAGTGTGGACACAAGAAGAAATGCAAGGAAGTAGGAGGTGTTTAACTCTTTCTTTCTACAGTGGTGTAATTTTCTAGTTCCTTTTTTCAAAATAATTCAACATTATGGAGACATTTAGGAGGGCATAACAAACAAACTGACCTGGCTTTGTTTTGAAAGTGACAAATAATGAGTTAAATTCTACTTGGTTAGAATCTGGAGTCAGTTTGGCGGTATAGGTGGTGTCAGGCTTCAAGTCAGTCAGCCTGATGCTGTTAGAGTCCGCAGGCTGAGTGAGCCTCTGATACTGACTCCCACCGGTGCTCGGACTGGTCCCGGATCCACTTCCACCACCCCCTGCCCCCGGGGTCGGAGCCTGACCAAACTGGATCTCATAGTAACCCTTCAAACCGGACAGAACGGGGCGCCACTGGAGAGTGGCAGCTGTGGTGGTGATGTCTCGGACTTGGATGCGCTCAGCTCGGATAATTTCTGTTAAGAGACGGGACAAAGAGGAGAAACGTTAAGTTTGCAGTAAAACCTACACAACAGTAAAGAAACAAGTTTTGTAGAACGTAATTTAAGAAGATGTCAACAAGGATGGAAGGCAAGGCAGACAGCTAAGCTGATGCCGATGGCAGACGGCGACCTGCGGCCAGACTTAGCTTTCTAAATGCATTCATAACCCTGTAATGAGACAACTTTAAATAGCAAACCAAGTGAGGCCCTGCAACAAAATACCCAATGCCTCAGAGGTATTGATATCTGTGATTGGATCTATGGGCATTCACCAAGGACTACACAGACTGTTTTTAAACAGTGCATTGCGTCTTACAGATGCACTTCATGCCATGTGAAGGGCCTCTCTGGAGTTTTATGGCAGTTATCTAATCCAGTCTGAGCAAGGAGCAAACTGCCCAGTCTGAATTTATAAATATATATAAATGTATCATGTCTGGGATGGTGTTGGAGGATGAAGAAAGGGATGTTGAATCATTAATCCATTAATAGATCGGCCTATCACGTTTCACATGCTTACAGGCTCTCTCGGTGTCCTGACATTAGAAACACTCTTGAGGAGCAGGAGTGGAAATAAGGGGGAGCACGGAGGGGTGCAATACATCTGGCCGGTTCACGGGCTGATGGTGACTGGATAGAATAAACGCCAGAGCCAGATATTTTCATCTATATGTAAATCGTTTTCTCTTGTTGTTAAAGCAGGACTAAAGAGTTTTTAACACTTGAAGCCATCGCTTTCAAACTGGTTTCGGTGATTATTGAAGGAAAACCAAGTTTCCATTGGATAGCACTCCGTAGCCTTCTGCTGACCAGAAACTACGCTTAATAGTTTTGTGGCATGGGTAGGTGCACTAGGGGGAGGTCTCCACCTGCTTTATGGTGATAGCTGTTTACTGTGCTGGTAGCGAATACACAGGCTAGCAGTTTGTTTTTTCAGTTTGTCAACTGTCAATAAAAAGCAAACATTTTGCTTTTTGATGACATCATGGCAGAGCCTGGAAGTGAACGTGAGAGTAATGTTTTTGGAGGTGAAGCAAAGAGCTAAAAGCAGAGTGAACATCGGTGCAGCCTACACTCGTTTGAGGTAGCTAAAGGAGGCTACAAAAATCACGAACTGATGGTGACCTGGCTTTGTTATACTGGACTTGTAAGAGTTAATATTTGTCCAACAATGTGAATCTTTTAACTTCGTGACTTATTTTTGTAATTGGTTTGTGCTAGCATTAGCTTGTGGTTAGCGCTAGCTACAGCAAGCAATGACAAGGTTTTTGTAATTCCACTTTTAGCCAGTAGAAGGGAGAAGTAGAAAACTTTGGTGCTGCTTTAAACATATCAGTGAAACTTTCTACATGTGATGAGAAACGACACAAATCTTCAAATAGGAAGTTTACAGACTGTTACACCCCTACAGAGACGGTCCTTATCAAGCTCACCTATTATGGCATCCCGCAGGTCATCTGTGATGATGTCCATGTCATCAATATCCACAAAGTGCAGGTGACTTTCCACAGGGGGGGTCACCACCTCCCTTAGCACCTTATAGTTGCTGTGCCCAGTGGAAACCACTAGCACTGCCACGCCTTCCTCTCGTAGCTCAGCCATTGGTCCAGTCACATCTCCTGGTTTTATCCCATCAGTCAACCACACTAGCACTCTGGGGAGCCCTAATCGAGCCCCATCCTGTGATCCGGGTCGCAGCACCAATTCTTTTGCTAATTTGATGGCGTCCACAGTGTTTGTGTCCCCTCTGAGGGGTCTGATGTTTTTCAAAGCTCCCTGGAGGCCGTTTTGGGTAATATATCTGTTAAAGCCAAATTCAAGGCGTGGTCTGGTGCCCACCTGCAGGAGTCCCACCCTCACCTGTTCCTTCCCTAAGGAGAAGGGGAGGAGGAGCTTAGACAGGAAGGAAAGCATGCGGGAATGCTCATAGGACGTCACGCTCCCAGAAGAATCCACTAAAAAGAGGACGTCACCCTCGCAGCAGTTCAGCACTGCGGAGCAAAAAACAATAAAACAGTCAATAGTAACAAAAAATAACATACTGGCTTTTTAAGCTCATCTGGGACTGAATAAAACTTCCTCTGGAATTCCTCTTTACTCCTGCAATTTTTTCCACAGGTCTCTTCCACACACCCTCCTTCTCACCACCCACTTTCTTGGAAAAACACTGTCTTGCAGTGATTATAATATATAGAGTTCATGTCAGCATGAAAGCCACAGCAGAAGAAAGTATGAAGCAAATCCAGGCAATTACAGTTAAAAAAAACAACCCAGAAACAAACTCAGCAACCACACTTCATAATCAGTTTAGAGCTAGCAGCACATTAAAGGTCTTCTGGCAACGAGCCAAACCAGTTTTACGTTTATCAGAACACGATCAGAAAATAAACAAAATGAAAAAAAAATCAGGACAGAACAAGAAGAAAAACAGTAGTAACAGTGGAGGTGGGGGTGAAGAAAGGAGGTGGTCCATGGGGAAATAAAAGACACTAAATGGCGCAAAGTGTGTGTGTGAGTTTGGGAGGGTGGGGGGGCAGTTCCATATGAGAGGCAAGGAGGAATGCTCGATAGTCAATTTCAGTGCAGAGACACAAGAAGCTGCAGGAACAGAGACAACATCTAAAAAGATATTTTGCCAGGAGATTATCAGATTGTGAACTCAGCAGAAAGAAAATGCTCTGCTGTTAAGATCTCAAGCAGGAGAGAAGACAAATAAACTTGCAAAGGACGGCGAAAGCGGGAAATAACTTTCGGCTGCCGCTAGATTCCACTGCAACGCTCACACAAGCTTAAAATTCTCATTTTCCTTGGATTCCTCTGGAGTGATGAAAGCTGAGAAAGCAGCGCAGCCTACGCACATAAATCACACACACACACACACACACACACACACACACACACACACACACACACACACACACACACTTTTGTCTCCATCCATCTGAAGAATTCTTTACATCTCTGTTGGACTTTAGAACCAAGAGGCTGCGCCTTATCACAGCTTTCCACCTCCACCTCTGTGGCGGTTGGGTTTTATTTCTATGGAGGCTTCACAGTTTGGGAGTGACGAAGGCCTCTGTTATTACACACAGGTCAGATTTATAGAGGGACTATTATTCTTGATGTGAAAAGCTTTAGTGAAACAAGAGCAGACCTTTTAAATGTTACAGTACATAATTATGACTGAATAAATCATGGATGTTATGGGTTTTGCTGAACAGATGTGCAAAAACAAAATATATAAGCTCCAGATATTGGTACCTCTAAGGGGTAGCCAGAGGTGGCCAAGGCCCCCTCTGGGACATTACTGCCCCCCCCCCCCCTCCTCCAAAAAAAAGCTCCACCCCACTTTAATGTATCAAATATAACTTTAGACAACCATTCATTCATCTTCTTTAATCAAGACATTATTCTAAAACCAAATAAATAAACAAATAAATAATTATGTGTTGCTGCTGTTCACCATTTATGAGAAAGGCATGATTATCAATAGCTTTTGTGGATGCTTCTTCAGACAGCAACGGGTGAATTAAGGTGTTCTGAAATGCTAAAAAAAATAAATGTTGAAACACTAATAATTATAAGTGAAATGTTTTTTCTAAAAATGTTTTAGTTTCTTAACTTTGAGATAAGTGCGTCGTTTTTTTAAAGCAGAAAGCATTTGGTGTCAACCTTTAACAGCTGATTTAAATTGTTCTGAAAAATCTGGGCTCCTTTAGCAGAACACGAAGAGGAAAGGCAAGCAAAACATTAAAAACAGTTGAGGGCTGTTTGCTGTAGAAAACAGAAATAGTACGCCAGATCTTAAATTTTATGATGTTATAAATCAAGTTCACAAACATATTATCTTGTAAATCTAGAGACATGCTGTCCTCGTGGAAAAACCACTGCTACAAAGCTTTGAGATTTCATCAGCTGATACAAATCTGAGACCCTTTTATATAAGAAGCACCTGAGGTCATGCCTGGGTGGTCCCTGAATGCTCCCGGCTTTGGGAACCCTAGCCTGGGGCAACAAGATTTCATCACCTGGCAATTTGGATACCTGCCATTTTCATAAAGAGAACCCCACCCTGATCCACAGACTTTTTATTCCCCCTAAAGGCAAATTAATTACATCTAATGGCAACAGAGACTTCCAACTTTTTTTAAACTGCGTTAAAGGTGAATTATAATTTTTTTATTAAACTTTATTAAATGCCGAGTTTTAATTAAATTGATATGATCAAGTCCCTTAGCTTTCATTATTTTTTGCAAAATATCCGAAACTGGTATCCTGATGCTTACCTCCCTCAGGTGCGGAGCTCTGCGTAACCGAGAGGCGCAGGAGCGCGCACGTCACCATCCACGTCAATATGTAGCTATCCATCACAAATAGGATTCAACTCCACTGAAGCAGAATATATCACAAATCGTATGGCTTCCAGGGTCAACCATATATTCACCGCAGCCCGGAGCAGCACACTCCCTGTCAGTAAATCACTGCCAGACGCGTAATTTACGCGAGTTCCATCCAGCGCGCCTTTTCATTTGTCTTCTTATCTTTCCGCCGCGCTGCGCAAGATCCGCCAGGCGCAAAAACTCCGGAGGTTTCAATTAAAAGCCGAGAGAGAAACTCCAGGGCGAGTGCGCAAAGTTGGAACGCAAACGCGCTTCTCCCTCGCTCAGGGCACAAAAGGGAAAGCGAACGAATTTTATGCGGACCAGTTTTCTTTCAACCTTCAGAATAAACTAACAGCTGTGGAAGAAACAAGTTGCAAAATTATGAATACGTCTTCCCTCTAAATGGTCAAATATTGGATTATTATAAGGTAACGAGTTTATTTGTGACAATATTACAAATAATCCCAGACAACCTTTTCAGACCTTATAATAAAAAAGATGAATCAGGAGTCCAGTACTGAAGGTCAATGGTTTACAATAGATCACAAACACCGATAAACTGTGTGCAATCATCAAACTTTATGAAATGCACTTTATTGGATTTTATAATGAATTACAAAGAAATCACAGTACTCCTAGTGCATTTTATTTACCATAGCAAGAACTAGAATATACTTTAAAATAGCATTTGTGCTGCAAACAAGTTTTAGTTGTTTAATTTATGCTAATTTTGTCCACAGAATAAAGCTCACATGTATCCATTTGTTTTGTATGCTATTTGTGTTTTAGTAAATACAACATTAAAAGGTAAAAACACAGAAACAATAACGCTATTTCTGAGGTGGGAATGTGCAGAAGTGGATCTGAGCTCCTGGAAAAAAAATAATAACTCTGACTTTTCTCAGAAGTCAAAAAGTCAGAATTCTTTTTCTTTTATTTTTTTCCAGTGGCCCTAAAATCCTCGTCTTCTGCAGGAGTGAGACCGATTTTCAAAATTCCAAACTAATTCAGAAAAAATATATAAGGATTCAATATTTCTGATAATTGATTTTGTATTTTAATTACAATGAGGTAAAATACTAAGTGTTTTGGCAAGGATTCTGCATTGATCTGCCTGTAAACTATCTGGGGCTTTTATTTTGAAGGCTGTGTTGTAAAAACTTCCGGCTGGTTTCTTGTACTTGACATGGAGAAGCTTCTCCCTCCTCCCTTTTCTCCAGTCTTCCCAGTAACTCAGAATAGGCTCACTAACCAGTTTCAGTTTTCTCTCCAAAAGCAGACGCTGAACGTCTAAAATCAGGAAATAAATCCTCACTTTGCATCTTTTGCCTAAGTTTTACAAGATGAGTCACAGACTGAGATGGAGAAATAAACTGTTAAAAGACCTGTTGGATATAAAGCTTCATAAAAATAATTACTTCGTTATATAAAAATGTGTTGAAATGTACTTTTGGGAACACAGAAAGTTGTACTTTTCATCAAATGTCATTGAAGGTTCAGGAGGAAGTCCAGATGTTTTGTAGGTGAAGAAGCATGTCAGAAGAAACATCTAAAGCAAAGTCAAACTTAATTACTGACAGAATGCTAAAATACTACCAAATATAGAAATAAAATAAAAATCCTGAAATTCTAAAAGCCAAAACGCTGTCTACATCCTAAAAGTGTGCACACTTTGTAGATGGCAGAATGTGCATCCATGCTAAAGATTGAAGAGAAATCCACGATGAATGTTATTCATTATTTATTTATGGGGATTCATTTTGTGCACAGAATCTGTCAAAGACTGAGGTAGGTGTATGCGGGTAGGAACGAGAGTCGGGAGCCCTGGCTTGTCTCAGGCATACAGGATAAGGGGGTCCTCATGGAAAAACGGGTTGGAAACCGCTGGTCTGTGTACAAATCAACAAGAACGACAAAACAAAGACAGGAAGATCTAAATCTGAAAAGGAACCGCCAAATATAAGATCACAGATCTTGACTAGAGAAAATGTTGCCTCTGGAAGTGAGTCTCTACCTCAGACAGAGGAGGTTTTGATGACCAGATCCGAGGTCAGATCCATGTGGGATTTCCTCGGAGCTGGACCTGAGCAGAAGAAAACAGATGAATTAGATGGCTGGATGGATGAAGAGTCAGCGTGTGTTGTTTTTTCCACAGCTCAAGAATCTGGTTTGTGCCTCGCTGCAATAAATAAACCACCTAAATCGACCTGCTTGTTTAAAATGGTAAAATGGTAAATGGCCTGTATTTGATAAAGCGCCTTCTAGAGTTCTTGAAACCCCCCAAGGCGCTTTACAACACAATCAGTCATTCACCCATTCACACACACATTCACACACTGGTGGGGATGAGCTACAATGTAGCCACAGCTGCCCTGGGGCGCACTGACAGAGGCGAGGCTGCCGAGCACTGGCGCCACCGGTCCCTCCGACCACCACCAGCAGGCAACGTGGGTTAAGTGTCTTGCCCAAGGACACAACGACAGCGACAGACTGAGCGGGGCTCGAACCTGCAACCTTCCGATTACGGGGCGAGCACTTAACTCCTGTGCCACCGTCGCCGGTTTAGACCGTTAACCCTAACCCTGCAACAGTTTTATTCCTCCTTCTGTATCATTTAAAGGGATATTCCACCTCTAAGTGAAATTTGGTCTGTTGCCATGTTCCCCAGAGTTAGATAAGTGAAGAAAGGCGTTTTCTATCCAGCCCAGTCATTCTTCATCTGTCAGTATTCCATTAGCTTAGCATAAACAATGGAAGTGAATGGTAACTGCTAGCATTTTGAGTGAAAAGTCATGAAAATTGCTCAGTATTGATCGTAATTATTCTTGGTGACCTCAATAATCACATCAACTGCAAATGAAAACAACAAGCAACACAAAATAATTACAGGAGCCGATTAAGGCTTGGGATTTTATTACGACAAAGCAACGCTCTTAGCCGCTGGTGCAAAACGCCGCTGCAAGGTGCCCAGAAAATGACACAGCATTTATTGCCATTAGGGTGAAATTTTGTAAACGTTAGAGTAAAACTGGAAGTGACAATGTCTGCCAGACGTCATGCTGCTACGTGATATCCTTACGTCCTGCAGCAGCAGCTTACAGCGGCAGTTTGTCGTAATGTTGCCAAGTCTAAACCAGCTCCTGTAATTCCTTCCTGTTTTCTATGATTTTAATTTGCAGTAAATATGATTATTGAGGTCATCAAGAAAAAATGAGATTATTATTAAACCATAATGACTTTCTCAGATGAAATGCTAGCTATTACCATTTACTTACATTATTTATGCTAAGCTAAAGCTAACCGAATACTCCCAGATTAGGAGAATGATTGGGCTGGTTATTAAATGTTTATTTGCACTTATCTAACTCTGATGAATATGGCAACAGACAAACTTTTACTTAGGGGGGAAATATGCATTTACAACTTGCACTAACAGTTTTAACACTTTCAACTATTCATTTAAAAGTGGGTTTCAGTGATTCTGTAGGTAGAAACTTTACCTACGTCACCTTGGCTCTGCAGCCCTCTGCTGACCAGATACCGCACTAAACAGTTCTGTGGAATGGGTAGGTGCACAAGGGGGAACGGTTTACCCTGCCGTTGCCTTATATAAAGGCTAGCTAGCAGTTAGCATTTTCAGTTTGTCAATAAATAACTAATTTCTTCTTTTTATTCTTCTGTTATCTTTTTGGCATAATGGCGGAGCCTGGAGTTAAAAGTAAGAGGGTAACATTTTTGGAAGCGAAGAGCTAAAACCAGAGTGACGGTTTGTTTAGAACAGTTGTAATTCAGCTTTCAACCAGTAGGAGGGTGAAGCAGGAACATTTACTGGTACTTTAAGTTTGACTAACAAAAGAATTTGCCACAAGCTGACCAAAATAAACTTTCAGAATTCAAACCAGCGTGAGTGAAATTCTGCAATTATACAGAACACTGTCCTTGTGCAGAAAAGGGTAAACACGCCTGCAGCCTTTCCTGTCAACCACTCATCCAGAACTTACACGAGGAGCACGTCGGCCTGAACTCAGCCCTAGCTGGATGAGTCAGCATGGAAACTATTAATACAGTCCGTGTTTGGTTGTGTGCACGTAGGGGTGGGGAGGACACACAAACAAAAAGTTTGTGGGAAAAGATAAATGGATGGAAGAGGATGGAAGAATGCATGTGGGACAAGACAAAAAGTCTCAGTTCCTCTGTGATGCATCTCGTCCAAATACTTCTATTATCCCAGTGAGACGCTCGCAATAAACACACCCTGTGCAAATAACAGATGGAGTATCAGAGCACCCTGTGATCTGGAAGCATTGTGGCTGATTTGTGTGAGCTATACTTCATTGTAATCGTCTACAGTAGGATAGGATGGGAGGCAAGTACAAGCGTGTAATTATACATGGGTGGCGACTCAACATTTGTCCAATTTTTGTTCAGACAAACAAGAGATTTTATGAAATTTATGCCTATGACCCATCAATAAAGGTTCTGGCTCTGTGCTGTGCTGCTGAAAACTGAATTGTGGATTCCCCTGCTCGGTTTGGATCCATTTCCAGCCTGCTGCTACTGAACAATGACCATGCAACATTCATTTTTCTGTGGGTTTTATGCACCTCCCCTCCAGCTAAACAAGCTTTCACATGTACGTTTTCTGGCTCCTGGAGCGTGCGGTCGCTGTCTGGGATGTTGCTACATTTGGGAGTTTTTGTCCCCTTTCTTTTTCCCCTCTGGCCATCTGGAAGTTTGTTAGACACAGACAGCATACCCCCCTGCTGGAGCAACTCGTGCATCTGTATGAAAGCAGTAAAAAGCTCAATGTGCACAGATGAGCACACACACATACACACAAGCACAATTCCCTCCATATTTCACCCCGTCAGGCATTGTGCTGCTTGTGCAACGGCCGACCGAACGACTGATCTGCTTCAGATAACTGTAACCCGTCTCAGCATTTGACACAGCGCTGAAATCCACTGACATTTCCAGCTGTTTCCAAGACGTCTCCACTGTCATGAAAGCAAAAATAAAGCTGATGCAACCGAGCGCTGATCTGTTGCATCTCATTTCTGCATACCGTACTTTTGCAGGGATGGCAGTTAGAAGTGTTTTCAGGAAAGAAAAAGTGAAACAGAGCAGGAAACTGCGTGGGACAGGGGAGGAGAGGCCACAAAACAGTGAGCTGTCACTGAGGAAAGGGAAGAGTCATAACATTTACGCCGAGACAAAAAGGCTTCCTTTGGGTAAGGTTTAAAGCGTGAGCAGTCTGATGAACAACCTGCTCTTGCAGCTCGTAATAGGAGCCTGGTAGTAATTACCTATTTAGAATTTGGCTGCAGATCGGAATGCCACTATTGAGAGAATTCCTCAGATCCACGTTTGAAAATGTTTTTCTCCTTTCTGACAGTTCATGGTGTTCAAAATGTGGTTTGCAACTAAACGGTTTCTTTTTGTCTCATTTGAGAAAATGCAGTACATGTGTTGCTCCAGTGCACACAGCTGTGTGTAAAAGTTGTGAGAATGACAAAATTACTGTTTTTCACAAAGTTGGCTGCTTCTGTGATTCCAGATCTTATTGTCAGATGGTTCTGTGGTCTACAGACGTGTAATTACAAGGTTTTTCACGCGTTCCAAAGCCTTTTACCATTTGTAGAGTAGGCCTTTCTTCCGTAAGACCTCTGGAATCCACTCTGGAATGCTGTCAGTCAGCTTCTGGCCCAAATCCTGACTGATAGGAGCTCATTTTTCTTCATCAATGCTTGGAATTTGGCTGATATCGTGGGATTTTGGTTGGTCCACCTGCTTCTTACGGGTTGATCACAAGTGGGATTAGATTTCAAGTTTGCTCTCTTGTTCTCCAAACCGCTCTGTTCTTACGACGTCCTTCTGACACAGCGCTCCTTAATGACCAAATGGGGCCTTCTTCACAAATGCAGAAGAAATATTTCTGCTTGGGGATTAACCCTTTGATGCATAATGGTCACTACGGTGGACAGGTACTCAAAATAGTTTTTATTTATTTTATTTGCTATCAAGCACAGCTGTTGACTTTATTGCATCTGAGCCGCTCCATTTGGACTTCAGTAAGTCAAGCCAACATATTTCATGTTCAGAATGTGCGCTGTCCACCGAGGTGGACATGTAATAAATTATTATTAAGTGTTACAAAATTATTAGTTGAAATTTGTTTCATTCACACCTAAAGATGAATTATTTTTTTAAAATCATGGTTGAAGATTTCATAATTCATGTATCAAAGGGTTAAGATGACTTTTATTGAAATGCTTTGCAATCTAATGCAAAACCAAATCATCTGATCGCTTTAATGACCAGGGGCGTGTCCAGGGAGTGGCCTGGGGTAGCACATGCCACCCTTGGAATCTGATTGGCCACCCCAGGTGCCACCACACTAATTTACCTTTAAATAGGCTTTTCATTGTCCACAAAAGGCTTGGGGGTAAAACAAAAAAAGCATAACCATTGGTGCCACCCATGAACAAAATTGTGCTTCACCCGAGTCACCCCATTTTAAAAGATCTGGACACGCCGCTGTTAATGACACTTTAGAGTTGATACAACCTGCCATCATAGAAACAGAGGCAGCAAAACCTTTATGACCATTAGTAGGCCTACTCATGGATGTAATTTTTTTTGGGGGGGGGGACATGTCCCCCCCACTTTTTCCAAAGTCAAGTTTTGACCCCTGCACTTTTTACCATCCAAAAACAATATCACGCTATATTAAATTGACACTGGTTGAGCTCTAGGACCAAGCCGACAACAACCGTTTGTGTTGAAGCCCGTTTCCCATTAGAGCATACTGTAAAATCCCCCCCCCCCCCAACACACACACACACACACACACTTCTAAAATGAAAATTACATTCTTGGGCCTATTCCATTCTTTTAAAAAAGCTGTTGAAACACCGGACAAGAAAAAGTGTGATCCGACAGGGAAACGAGAGTGAGGAATGGATCCAACAGGATCCTGAATATGTGCCAAATAATCAGCATTTAAACCTTTCAGTCGAGTGGCTCAAGTGTTCTGTGCAACCGGGAAGAATCTTCGCAGCCTGTTTGGGGAATTCTGACACACAGATCATCAGTTAAACTAAAAATACATGCAAGGAGGGAATTCCCATCAATGGGATGTGCAGAAAAGCACCCACGGCTTTCCTGAGCGACTCGCACCTCCGGTCGTGCGTCAGTGGTGCTTTCCTGTCTCAGCGCCCTCTGCATGGCGGGGCTTGTTTGCTGAGCTGCATAAAAGCGTTTCCTATGGTTTAAACTGTAAATGGTTTCATGTTTCAACACTTGTTGGTCCGTTTTCTTGAGCAAGCAGCAGCTCTTTAAGATGCCGAAGTTTCGAGGTTTTCCTGGAATCCTCCAAGGAATTCGATCTAATCTCATCTTTCACTAAACAAATTCAAAATGTTGTGTTAAACACAAGTGATTCGGGGCAGGATTCTGTTTTCACACAATAAATCAAAGTGTGTATTTTAGTTGGGACAGAAGCTCCTGAGTCTGCTCGCTGTCTCGGAGCAAAATCGGGGTGCGACTAGAGCTCGTCTCGATCATTAGAACATCTGTTTTGAGATAATCAACAAACACTGAGTCTCCGTAAGGGTGAGGCCAACACCCACTGCAAGTTTCCAGTAAAATGTCACAGAGCCTCTGGTTCAAACTGGTTCCATGGACGTTTTCTCCATGGATGCTCGAACAATGCTCATATTGTGTTGGTGATTGGAAAAATGAGCTCCATTTATTTAAATAACTTATATTTCAAACAGATCAGGAGCTAACATCGTTTGCATTGGTTTCTAAAGTTGGCTGAGAGGTTGTTTTATGAGTGTTTGACCGGCACAAAAGGTCTGACTAATGAGGCTGAAGCCCCTCAGGAAGGACTCCGCTGGAAGCCTCCAGAACATTTAAAGAGAAAGACTGAGAGCTAAAATTGTGCTTTGTCCCTCAAAAGTTCATCCAAACATTCCCTTCACAGCCTCGGTTTGCCCCCATGTGCTCTTTTGTTCTGCGCAAAAGGACTTTCAATTCAATGGCTAGAAGTGCTCGAAGAGGCTCCGCTGCTCGCCATAAACCAAGGAGCACTGGAGCTCCACTTATTCAGAAACCACATGAAAAAGGTCAGTGGCTGTGACTCATCCATGTCAGAGTCCTCCGAGCGCCGGCTCCACTCATGCAGCTTGTGGGAAGGAGAGCAGGCATTTCTCACACTTCCACAAACACGATCCGAGCCAGACACAGCTAGCACAACATCAGATTTTCATAGATCTGCTCTATTTTATGATCCATCACCATCTACTTTTACACTCAGCGTTTTGACCACCATGGAAAACAGCTGGTTGTTCTGTTCTCTCCTCCCTTCAGTGACTCCCCGCCGTTTTGCATCTCACTTTCTTCCTAATGCTCCCAGCTGCCTTCCACGCTTAGCAACGCATCTGTAGCATGATCTGTACTCGATGCAAACACGCAAGGCCGGGGTCCACGGCTGCCAAAAAAAGGTCCATCTGAAGTCACGTTTGTGGTATGTCTGGAGGCTCGGAGAGGCAGGGATGTGTTATAATTACAAGTGCCTCTGATCTGTTAGGGCAGGTTGAGTTTAGGGAGGATCTGGCAACCAATCAAATGAGAAAATCCACCCCGCCGCTTGTATGTGCTTGTTCTGACAGGGAACACACGCGAAAAGAAAACACACACATATACCTGTGATAACTTGAGCCGTGTCAGCTGAACGAGACGCCAAAATCACAAACTCTTACTCCAGCACTCCCACCAGGTGTGATGATCAGCCAGCATCTCTTGACAGACAGACAGACAGATGACGGGCTTGCCCATCCTGCCTGCTGACACAATCACCTGTCATCCACATCCGCTCGTCCACCCCCCTACTTAAATCTGCATCTTTCACTTTGAGGGACAAAGTTTCAGTTTTCTCTTTCATCTATCCCGCCACTTCCTGGTCTTTTTGTTCAGTGTAAATACACAAACACACCTCTCTGTGGGGTCACCAAGTCCACTCGGGCTCGGTGTCACTCGGCTCAGAAAGGAGAAGAAGTCGGACATTGTCTGTTAGCGACATGCTATCAGAGTAGACGGGAGGGGTGGTGTGTTTGAACTTGTCTGGCTGGAGGTTTGTTTTCAATGAGTAATATATTGTAACACACACACACACACACGCACACACGCACACACATGCATGTACGCACAAGCATGTGCACACACACACACATGCATGCAGGTACGCACAAGCATGTGCACACACACACACACATACACACACAGGTACGAACAAGCATGTGCACACACACACACACACACACACACACACATGCACGCAGGTACGCACAAGCATGTGTGTGTGTGTGTGTGTGTGCACATGCTTGTGCGTACCTGCATGCATGTGTGTGTGTGTGCACATGCTTGTGCGTACATGCATGTGCACACACACACATACACACACAGGTACGCACAAGCATGTGCACACACACACACACACACACACACACATGCATGCAGGTACGCACAAGCATGTGCGTGCACACACACACAAATCCATATGTACACATATGCATGCAGGTACGCACAAGCATGCACATGTGCACACACACACACACACACAAGTACGCACAAGCATGTGCACACACACACACACGCATGCAGGTACGCACAAGCATGTGCGCACACACACACACAGAGACACATCCATATGTACACACATGCATGCAGGTACACAGAAGCATGCCCATTCGAGCGCGCGCGCACGCACGCACGCACGCACACACACACACACACACACACACACACACACACACACACACACACACACACCTCAGGTACAGGAGGAAAGATCGATTGTAGGCCAGGGGCGGTCAACAAGAAAAGGTTCAGGATTGAGATTTTGGTTTATTTTTGTTCAAAAGTCACCAAATGTTATGAAATTGAGTAAAAGTGTTGAAATCACAAGTTTGTCAAGTGGAATAAATGCAAAGTTTAGTCTTCTAAACGTTTGACCCAGTTACCTCAGCAGCCACAGTCAGGACATTGTGTGAGATTTAAACTCATTAAATGTTTAACTATGACTAGGATTTGTTCATCTCTACACTTTCCTTGATTGATGTTTTCAGCTTTGATCTGAAAAAGGTATTAATTGAAAAAGACAGAAAACTATTCAAATGTTGGCATCAGGTTGAAAACCGTGAGATTGGAGATGTCCCGTGTCAGCTTTGTTACAGATTTCTAATGCATCGATATGGACAAACACCTAATTTTTGATACAGACATAATCTGATATCGATGGGGGAAAAAACCAAACAAAACCATTTTAAGGGATCTAACATCACATTTCTCCCATCATGCATTATTACATTTTAAACTAAATAAAATATGACAATGCATCAATTTAAACAGAACATCTTGAAAACTAATCAGACATGTTTTGACATTTTAAGTGAGAGGAGAAGACGCTGGGGCTGCAGCACAGGTCAGGACCCCGCCCGGCGCCTTTTCTGGTTCATCCCCTCACAGGTGAGAGACGCCTGGAGAGCTCTATGGGAATCACATTAACTTTACCACAGCTGTGCGTCAATAAAAACAACGAGGCAGTGATGGCTTGATTCATATATAGAAAAGTAGAGAAATGGTACAGAGCAGAAAACAAATCTGCATTTGGATTATCTCCAAAAAGTGACCCGGTGTCTGCTGACATCATCTAATAACCCTCTTCATGGCTCCACGCCTCCTGTTGTCTTGGAGTCCCCCGGGTGGATGACAGCCAGGAACCGGCGCCACGCCCGTACAGTGTGAAAATATATGTAAAAGTTGTCATTAACGCTGCTAAAGTTTTGGGGAAAACATCAACATCTTGCAACAAAACATGAAATCTCTTTCATTCACATTAAATTCAACCTGGGGCAAATTTCCACAACTAAAGCTTGCTTTATCTTTTCCATCACTGCTTGTCATTTTTCAACACCAAAAGTTATTCAGAGTTTAACCTTTTGGAGGTTTTCCCTTTTTGATTGAATCCTCCAGCACCAAATGCAGTTACAGCAGCCCAAATAACACAGCACAGATAAAAAAATATATAAATAAAAAGGGAAGAAAAACGCTGACAAATGTTTCTACTGTGTAAAATTGAGGAAATTTGCATCCAACTCCTGGACAATCAGCTCAGGTGTTCCTCAGGGGTGTGTGCTTTTCCCACTACTCCTCTCCAACATCCTAACATTTCAGAAATATCAGTTTTGGGTAGAACAGTTTTCTCTTGTTACAATTAGTCAAAAAAGCTAAATATGTCTTAATTTTCACAAATAATTGATGTAGATATATACAAAATAAGGGATAATAAGTAAACACATTAACGCAGCAGATCATTAATAACTTAGCCGTTGTTTTGCCTGATACAGACTTGTTTATGGTACTCTTGAGTGTTTTCAGCAGGCTGTATAAACAGGATGCCTTTCACAAACGGATGAATTCAGCTCACGCAGGTTTCGCAGATTTCCACGTGACAAGGCCAGGATATTATTTTGACAAAGAACCCACATTGTTCTGACTGCTCTTCCACGCTGAGAGCCGGTTGGAGGTGTAGCACACATTCTGACACTTTTCCGGCGTTAGGCTTGGTCTCACGGTCTTTTGCTAAGAATTCAAACTGGAAAACATAAAGGAGGAAGAGCTGATGAAGCAAATGGGAAGGGAGTGGAAGAGGAGCAGACAAACAATACCTAAAGAGGAAATATCAATGAGAACACCGATCAGCTGAACCGAGATTGTTGAGTATCATTGCAACTTTTTATATAAAGTTGTTATTCTGGTTCCTTTACTCCTTGATATTTAATTATTTTGCAGAGATTTGACACATTAATTGTCCATTATTTTCACATGATGTAAAATAGCTTTATTTATATTTTACAGCAAAAATCAAAGTATAATATGCTAACATAAATACATATTTGTACTTTTCAGCTGCCTAAAGTTTATTAAAACAAAAATAGTTATCTATAATTCCATCAACTTCTCATAGATCACAATTTAACACTCAGTAGTTTGTTACAGAATCATTCAGTTTCAACATGATACCATGACATCTAGAATACACCCACTGGCCACTTTATTGGGTACACCGGTCTAACTGCAAATTACTAATCAGCCATTCACATGGTGGCCACTCATTTGAGCATGTTGACGTGATCGAGACAATCTGCTGCAGTTCAAACAGAGCTTCACAACGGGGAGGAAAGGTAATTTAAGTGACTTTGAACGTGGCATGATTGTTGGTGCCAGATGGAAGTATTTCAACTGCTGATCTTCTGAGATTGTCACACAAAACCATCTCTAGGATTTACAGAGAATGGTCCGAAAATTGGAAAACATCCAGTGAGCGGCATTTCTGTGGGCAAAAATGCATTGTTGATGCCAGAGGTCAGAGGAGAATGGCCAGACTGGTTTGAGCTGATAGAAAGGCAACAGTAACTCAAATAACCACTCGTTACGACCAAGGTATGCAGAAGAGCATGTCTGAACGCAAAACTCAAATTCAATTCAATTCAAATTCAAAGATACTTTATTAATCCCAGAGGGAAATTAGAGTTTCAGTACACACAATTCTGAGATCATACATACATACTGTAGACATAGACACATGACAAGAATTGGTGATTGTGGTCATTCGCAACCCGAGTCGCGCTTCCTTAATAGAGGTCAGAGGGTTACATGACGATTGGGTCAGGTGGAGGGGAAAAAAAGGCACTTCAGAGTTACCCTCCACAGGGAGGGCAGCTTTGCTATGCAAAAGAACACCTCAGACAGATATGCAACAGACTTCTGACAACACAACATAAGTGTCCACTAGGTGGGGAGGTAGGGTTGGGAACTCTCCACACATCAGTGCATGCAGCCACGATAAGCAGGGCTCGTCACCTCCGTTTGGACAGGGGAGGGAGGTGGTTGGGTTTAGAGAGCACAGTGACTCCTGTAACGATTCAGCAGCCTTCACCGGTCGCAGTCCCGCCCAGGCTGGGATAGGGAGACAGAGTTGCCATGGCGACGGCAGCATTCCACATTTCTTCTGTGGGGGGAGTATTCACTTCAGCCTCACAGGCTCAAGGGCACCAGATTCAGAAAAAAACTTGTTTTGGGGCCAGACAGAGATAATTTCCTCTGTCTTAAAGTTCTGTTGGTCCTCAACCTCTCTGAATTCAATAATAGCGTTATTAATCTATCCCAATCCGCGCTGATCCGTCAACTCTATCCTTGATGGCATCAACCTTCTGTGCCAGAGTCTGAATCAGCCAAAGTTCCAAGCTTACGACTCACCTCGACAATTATATGAGTTTGTGCATTCACAGCGCGGTGTAATCCATCCCTGAGCTCTGGGATTGAGCCAATATTCCTCGACAGCTCATTAATTTTCCGGTAAGCCAGGTAACCACTCAGGCCGAAAAGCAGGAAACATGACACCAACACCACGAATATCCAGACGTCTTCAGAATCCTCTTCAGACAGTTGAGAGGCAGATCAGGTTCCACTGTTTCCAGGAGTCCATGATATACCCAGCTGGCTCTGTCCCAGAGGGACAACCGGGAGCCCCTTCTCCCATTCTCATCATTGAAAAAATTTTGTCAATCGTGTTGAGAGACCAACTGACCCGGTCCATTTTAATAATTTCCAGTTTCCAGTTTCCAGAAAAAATGCAGAAGCGCCGTCCACCCAAAGACAGACAAAGAACCATGGGATAAGATAGGGAGGAGAGGAGGGAAAAAAAGCGTCTGTACTCTCCAAGAGCCGGAAGAAGAACACATCGAATCTTGAGGCAGATGGGCTACAGCAGCATAAGACCACACCGGGTGCCGCTCCTGTTAGATAAGAACAGGAAACTGATGCTACAATTCCCACAGGCTCACCAAAATTGGACAATAGAAGATTGGAAAAATGTCTGCTGCGACATTCGAATGGTAGGGTCAGAATTTGGCCTCAGCAACATGAAAGCATGGATCCATCCTGCTTAGCATCAACGGTTCAGGTTGGTGGTGGTGGTGTAATGGTGTGGTGGACATTTTCTTGGCACACTTTGGGCCCTAAGTAATAACTGATCATCGTTGCAACGCTACAGCCTTCCTGAGTATTACTGCTGACCATGTCCATCCCTTTATGATGACATTGCACCCATCTTCTGATGGCAACTTCCAGCAGGATAATGCGCCATGTCATAAAGCTCAAATAATCTCAGACTGGTTTCTTGAACATGACAGTGAGTTCCCTGTACTCAAATGGCCTCCAGAGTCACCGGATCTCAATCCAATAGAGCACCTTTGAGATGTGGTGGAACGGGAGATTTGCATCATGGATGTGCAGCCGAAAAAAATCTGCGGCAACTGCGTGATGCCATCATGTCATTATGGACCAAAATCTGACGAATCCAGTTCCTTGTTCAAGCCATGAAGGATTAAAACAGTTCTGAAGGCAAATGTGGGTTTAACCCGGTACTATTAAGGTGTACCCAATGAAGTGACCAGTGAGTGTATACCATACCGAATTTATTATAATGTGACATGCTAACCTATAATAATCTGTTAGTTAAAAAAAACGTTTAATAATTTTAATTGAAACGCTGATCTGTTCTAAAATACAACTTTTTATAGTAAATTGTGTATTAGATCTGGGTTGTTTTATTATGAATGTCTTGCCCTTTTCTTTCCTGTTGGAAATCTTTTCACAATTTAGAATCATTCTAAAATTAAACAGGCACAAATAAATCATACCACATTCATAACAAATTCTAATGTGCTTTTTAAAAAGTGTCCTTGGTTAAAGGCAGGCAACCTTATTTTGATAAATATCCATCAGACGTCACAAGCAAAGTCTTCAGTTTTTCCAGACAAATGTTAAATTTGAGGACAGCAGGAGGGTAATTTTTAAAAAACACATTTTTATGTTTCGTCTAAATATCACTTCAATTGTCTTACATATATAATGGTGGGTAAAATAAAAGTTTACGGAGTGTGCACTTTCACTAACAATGAAAGACCTTTTAAAACAAAGGCAGCAAAATAAGAGTTACACTTACACCTACTGGCCACAGATGCATAACACTGCAGGATTTCAGTAGTTTCCTTCTTTTTGACAGATTTTTTTTTACTCATATTGTTGGATACTTGGGTTCTGGCATCAGTGTGAAATGATGAATCCTTCTTGGTCCAATTATACCAAATGTGCAACTTTTATATTAAAAATTCTTCTTATTTTGACGTATAAAACTTTCACAAGTGAGGATTTCTGACCCGCTGAGATAGTACGTGGAAGTTACGTCACTTTTATCCTGCTTTCTGGTGGTGCGTTTAAAAATGCTCGAAAATAATTTCCGTCTAATTGTTGGACGGAAAGTAACGATAAAAATAACTTTAATAACAACAGGTAAGGCATTTTAAACTTCATTAACAAGTATTTCATGTACTTATTTTGTGTTGTTTAAAGTAATATAACTGATGCATTGATAGTTTGGGAAATCACCTAATTAAACGTTGTAATGTCCGGCCTCGAGTTGAACACTTGAACGCAACAAAAGTTCAGTCAGTCAGTTGTGACAGCCACAAAAATGGAGGAAAAACGGAACGGTACCGAAACCGATTTCTTACCAGGTAAAGCGGGATTTCCTCTGTTGGTTATTTTTTACACTCCTTTATATGTGCGGTAAAGCAAGAAGTTAAGCTAGCCACCTCGTTAAAAGTTAAAACAGTACCGTTAGCTTGTTTACTAACTAACTATCAGACAGCTGTAGCCACTAATACAATAGTTAACCGTGCTAAATTATTAACATCATCTATATTTTAGACAAACTCAAAACCAGCTATGTGGGTCACGGTTGAGCAGCCTGGGCGAGCTGAAACCAGGTCAGCCCATCAGAGGGTTGATATAAAGTTAGACAGTAATCTAGTTCTTCGCTTTTGGGCGAGATTAGAACTAATGGGAAAGAAGCCCATTCAAAACTCTGGTGATTTATTGTTTAAAATTTATTTTGCAGCAATAAAGTTGTGCAAAATCAAACAGAACGGACTGACTTTAAAGTTTGTGGTCTTGTTGTAAATTCGGCATTAAAGATTTTCTAATTATTATGTTTTTATATTTTATAACCCTCCTTCTGAAGTTTCTGGGTTAAGTTTGGACCAGAGCAGGGGTGTCCAATGCTGATCCTCCAGCCTGATTGATTTTGTTGTTTAGCTGCTCCAACACACCTGATTCAGTAGTTGATTCGCCTGTTCAGCGGCTCATGAGCTCTGCAGAAGCCTGTTTCTCACTTGCTGATTGAAATCAGGTGTGTTGGAGCAGAGAAACAACTAAAACATGCTGGCCCTCCAGGACCAGGATTGGAAATCCCTGGCCTGGAGTGAGATGTTACTTTTCTCTGTTGCGACTGATTCAAATCGTTAAGCTTTGTCTGTTTTCCACCACAGACCCTGGAGGAGCCGGAGCAGAATCAGATGCCCCAGAGAAAATGATCAGCAGACGGTTAGCCGAACAGAGCCGATTTGCCTTTGCTGCAATCTGTGGCGTCTCCTTGGGCCAGTTGTCTGGTGGCTCTGAAAACAAGTGGGAAGATTATCAGGTCACCCTGACATTCTGGGTAGTTTCACCATCAGAGACTCTGTGATGAAGAAGACTTTGTTTTCTGTTTTCCAGGAGTTTCAGGGAGAAGTTCTTGCAGGGCTTGGTCTGCTGGCTGGACCTGGACGAGTCTGTGATGCCCGTTATGGGGGCTTTTTTGTCAGGTCTGGGCTTCGAGGGCACAGACACGTTTCTCTCCATCCTTCAGGCTGATCCCCTGCTGGCTTCAGGAGCTACTCCTATCATGCAGGTATCTGAAAAGAGGCTCAAAACACTGAAAGTGTCTTACGTGTCAACAGTCTCACATGCATTTCTGCAAACTTGATCTAACCAGCTATCCGTTTGAACCACAGGATCTGGTGTCCTTTTCTGTCAAGGATGGTAAGAATCTTTGTAAAACAAGAGACTTGTGTGGATTTTTTTTTTGAAAAGCTTGTTGTCTCATTGTGATCTGTAACGTGATCAGGTCAATATGACTCCAGAGCGAGGGTTCTCATCCGCCACGTTAGCTGTTTGCTCCGAGTCTCTCTGCAGCAGCTGGAGGAGTTTGAGGAGACGTTGGGAGAACGGCTGAGGGAAGCAGGAGAGGAGAGCGAGTAAGCCGTGGAAGATTTGATTCATTCAAAATGCACGACACATTTATTTTCTGTTAAAAACGCAGCTTGCTGTGAGCAGTCACGTTCGTCTCCTCATACCAAAGTTACCGATGGCCTAAATATAGATCTGTGTTGTAAACAAATAGTGCTTTTGTTTTACACATCCTAGCTTAGAGGGATTACAAGAGTCACACGTTAAATGCAAAATAAATCTTTTAACTCCTGCAGATCATCTGTTTTACTTTATTTCCAAAAGAGAAGAGTCCTCCAGGCGCCTGAGGAGAGAAAGAGGGAGGAAATTACGGCGTTACCTCCTCATCGGGTTGGCAACAGTGGGCGGAGGAACTGTGATTGGTGAATATTTCTCTACTTTTTAAGGGCTAAGTTCACTGAGAATCCATTTTATTGTTATTTTTTAAATATGACGGGGTACTCAAAGTTTCGCCTGCAGGCTAAATGTAAAGATAGTCTTCTATCCCTATTTTCTGCATCAGCTGTCTATAGAAAGCAGCAGGAAAAGCTCTGATTAGAAAACCCAGTCAGATCTACGTCACGCTGTCACTTAGCATTCATGGACTCACCCATCTTGACTCAAGACGGAGAAGGCGGTTGCGGGTTCAGCGTCTAGGAAACAGCAGAGAGCGTCTCGGCCAGTAGAAGCTAACGTTAGCATTAGCAACTCCACCGCACAGCAGAACTCCTTCAGGCTTGTGTTTCTGGTGGAGATGAAACATCAAAGTTGCAGAGCCAATGGAGTCAATGGTAGAGTCATGTTGCTGTTAGCCAATCAGAGGCGAGATGTCCGTCTTAGGCTCATCTCGACTCTGGCTCACTTCTTGTTCCGGCGCCAGAGCTTTTTTTCCACAGAGATCACAAAAAAATTAGTGAATTTTTTCTTAAATAAAATTTTAATCTCAAATATGTAGTGGGTCATGAAAATGTTACCTGAAGATTATCAGGAGAAATACAAAACATAGGAGTTTTACAGTTAGAACTTCTGCTCTAGATGTTTATTCAGCAGAGACGGATACGAGGACATAAACAAACTACTTCAGCCCCGTGTTTGTAGCAAAATGCTTTTAGCTCATTTGCAGCATTTGTGATTAGATGGGCTTTTAAAACATGGCTACAATAAGTATAAAACAACATTTAAAGCATCAAATAAAGAGAATGACAACATGCACAATAAGAACCACAATAAAAAGTTATGACAGCCGGTTTCTGATTCTCATCACTTTGCCAGGTGTGACAGGTGGCCTGGCTGCACCTTTGGTGGCAGCAGGAGCCGGCGCTGTGCTGGGGGCTGGAGGTGCCGCTGCTCTGGGATCAGCTGCTGGCATCGCAATAATGGCCTCTCTGTTTGGAGCAGCAGGAGCCGGACTGACTGGTAACGGCGCTGAATAATAATGCGTGGGAGGAGTTGAACATCTTGAGAATGTAGATATAGATTAATGAACACTAGAGATCTTCCTGTGAGATCAAATCCTGCGCTCTGCGTGGTTGGTTTAATTAGTTGTTTGTTGGCTGTTATGTTTCTGCAGGCTACAAGATGAACAAGTGTGTTGGGGCAATAGAAGAATTTAAATTCCTCCCGCTGAACTCTGGAAAGCATCTTCACCTGACTATTGCAGTGACAGGCTGGCTCTGTAGTGGTAAATACAGTAAGTCAGGCTTATGGAGTTTAACTGCAAATATGACATTTAAATAAAGAATTTGTGGGGGAAATCGTTTGATTTAGTTCATCAACAACAGGCTGAGTCAGAGGCAGCTCGTCCATTGGGCGTGCTAGACGACTGCCCTTCCTTACATGAAGGGAGAAAATCTGAAAAGTAAATAAAGAATCTGCAATATATTATTTACTGTAAATGTGATGGTTTTGGTGAGTTGTGTGTGTGCACCTAAATGCAGTCTGAATTACTTGCACATCATTTTGTGCAGCTGTTTCTAATTAAAAGTGAGTTTTCTCCAACACTCACCATCACCACTCCCGAGGCGCTGGGAAAAGCGCCCCTGAATGACAGGTAAACAGCCAATTGTGTATGGTTGCTAGGTAGAAGTGGAAAGGTTTTGGCCGACTAGCGTCACTGAATTTAATGCCGATACACCCGCTGTAGCTAGCATTCTAGAAGGTGCAGGGTCTCCTTTCCTCCCTCCCTCTCTCTCACTCACTCCCTCATTCACACTCACTCATTGTTGCTGTATATACATAACGCTGTGACAGCAAGATGTGTGTATTCGTTCTCATTTTATATGATTATAATGTCAAAAACAGGATATCTAATTCAATTTCTGTGTTGCGTTTGTGTCGCCTACTGGTGGAGGTGAGTACTGCGCGTTGAGCATGCGCGTGCGTTGAGCACATGATCGATTGAGACGCACAGAGACTGAAAACTCAAGACAAGCTAATGTCAAAATAAAATGCGAATAAGGACAAAAATGGACATTATGGACCGTTGCTCTTAAAGGCTCACGTTGTAGGCATGTGTATTTGTGCATTATCATCAGTTTATCTGTAAGGTTGATAATTAACTTTGTCTGTAAAACTTGTTCATTGCATGATTGTTTTAGTCAGGTTCCTGGGTTTGTTCCACCAGCTGCCACCGGTCCACATCCCTGCAGACCTTGCTCCAATCTGCCCGTTGATCTCCCGTCTTCCTTCACTCTTATTTAGTGTATTTATAATTTGAAGTTATAGCATGTGATGAGTACGTCAGCCATAGAGGTATAACGCTTTGGTCAAATTTAATACGTTGATTATATCACATTAATTTAAAGATGCTCATAAAATAGCTTCAACGTCAAATCGAAGTCTATTTTACAGATATTGATGCTAAACGGTCTTAAACTACAACTATAATTACCTCTAATTATACTTTTTTTTTTAAATAGCACTAACATTTTGTTTTCATATGAAACAAAACCTCTCCAAAGCACACTCTCTCAGCTCAGTCCTTCACACACAACGGCTGCAAAAACACTCAACATTCAAGTGTCGATGTTTTCCCTCTCAGAAGCACGACTGTTGTGTTTCAGGTTCGTTCCAGGCGCCGTGGTGCAGTTTGGGTGAGTGTGGAGAGCAGTACTGCCTGGTGTGGGAGTCGCGCTTCCTCAGGGATCTGGGCTCGGCCATGACGTCTCTGCTGGACGGGCTGGTCAGCATGGTGGCCCAGGAGGCCCTGAAGTACACGGTGCTCTCAGGTATGAAATAGCACAGCAGTCTTTTTTGCTGCGCTGATCCTTTACCTTGCTTTTTAAATTTCAGGCATCGTGACGGCTCTGACGTGGCCCGCGTCTCTGTTGGCTGCAGCCAGTGTCATCGACAACCCCTGGTGTGTTTGTCTGAACCGCTCAGCGGAGGTGGGGAAACATCTGGCACAGGTTTTGAGAAGCAGGCAGCAGGTAACTGTTGCTTCTCTTATTCTATCAGCTCTTAAATCTGTGTGTAACTTTAGTTTCTTAAAGGTCTCGTTCTCCGAGAAACCGTGTGATGCTTGTCCGAATACGATCGGTCGCTCTGAAGTTGCATGCCCAACGTTAAAAGTTTCTTCAACCCTCGTTGTCTGCGTTAGCTGCAGAAAGGAAACAGATGGGGAAATGAGCATTCGTGGCCCCGCCCACCTTGGGCTGTGACTGAGGAAGCAGAGCACATCTCAGCTAGCAGAAGCTAACTTTTAGCAACTCCACCACATGGCAGAACTCATTTGCACTTGTGTTATTTGTGGAGATACAAAACATCAGTTTTTACCCAATAAATCTTGTTTTACAGTATTCTGGCTTTGTTTGACGAAGGCAGCAGTGGAGTTGTGCTGCTGTTAGCCAATCAGAGACAAGACGTTTGCTTATATTAAAGAGTAAGACCTGCTGTTTTCCAACCTCCGCACTCCTCTGACAAACTTCTGCCCTCTAAAATAGCAGCACAAGAGCTCGTTTTCACAAACTACAGACCAGAGCAATCTATTCAGATAGATGGAGATAGTGAGCCTGTCTTCTGTCTGTATTTGAAGGGGAAGCGGCCCGTCAGCCTCATAGGCTTCAGCCTCGGCGCTCGAGTTATCTACTACTGTCTACAGGAGCTCGCTAGTATTAAAGGTACCACGCGAGATTTGAGAAACACACAAACTCTTCATTTTGATGCTTATTTTTTTTAATTATCTGTTTTAAATCTTCAGGTAGTGAAGGAGTAGTGGAGGACGTGGTCCTTCTGGGGGCTCCGGTCGACGGCTCTGCGAAATCCTGGGAGAAAATGGCAAAAGTGGTGGCTGGAAAGATAGTGAACGGATACTGCAGGTAAAGAAAAATGAGTTTGTACTTTTACTGTAAACTGTTGCAGGTTAGTAATTAAAAATAAAACTTTCTACCTGCCAGAGGTGACTGGCTCCTGGGGTATTTGTACCGCAGCTCTTCTGCACAGCTGTCTGTCGCGGGGCTGCATCCGATTAACATCCAGGACCGGCGCATAATCAACGTGGATCTTTCGTCTGTGGTGAGTCAGCTTATAAATGTATGGAGGTGCATTAGTGCCACACTTTCAAAGATAAAATCCACCCGTATCACGTTAAAACATAAACAGAATCAATGCATCTCGCCTAATAAAGTTGTAAACTGTTTGTGTCTATCCAGTAGACGCACAAGGCCGTCAGATCTGTGAAATGTAAACACGTCCTCTATTTTTCATGGTGTAGAAAAAGGATGAGCAAGACTTTATTGTGGGTCCACAGTAGGGATGCACCGATACTGGTATCGGTTTCGGTGCAGATAGCGATACGATACTGGTATCGGTGCGGATACCGATACGATACTGTTATCGGTGTGGGTGCGGATACCGATACGATACTGGTATCGGTATTGGTGCGGATACCGATACGATACCGGTATCGGTAAAAGTTAACCGATACCAATGCAGTTGCTTGAAAATGGCTTCACTGTAACTTGTCATTTCTGTTCACCTAATATTTTAGTTTTGTGATGATTTCTATTCATATATTTTACTTTTTATCTACCTCACAGTCTTTTCCTGTTGAAAGCAGAGAAGAAAATAAAATCTGTATTCCAAATCATTGCATTTTTTTTGTGTGGTAGAAGTATCAGTATCGGTAATCGGTATTGGCGAATATTCAGATCCAAGTATCGGTATCGTATCGGTTTGGAATAAAGTGGTATCGTTGCATCCCTAGTCCACAGTAGCTCGGGGCTTTTTGCTCTTACTGTAAAAACAAGTCACATATTGCAGTTCAGTTTTTTTCTTCTCAGAAAGGACGCCAGATATCAGAGGTAAATCAAATCAATCAATCAAATCAAAGATACTTTATTAATCCCAGAGGGAAATTAGAGTTTCAGTACACACAATTCAGGCCGCTTCCACTTCCAAAGTGTGTGGGATCGCTGAAACTTTTGCTTCAGGAGGAAAAGTCAAATCTAAACCAATCACTTATTTTTCTCAGTAAATTTTTAGTTCGAGATTTTATGAGCATTTTCAAACACAGTTTAGGGGAAAAAATAAGACCTCAGCTGGATTTTCTCCAGTCACAGCAATGTTTCACTGACACTCTTAAAATAAAAATCTACAATAGAAAAAAGAACAAGGCCAATTTATTCATCTTGCATGTAACGTGGAAATTTCTGGGTTTAAATCGCGCCGGGAGAACAGCCCTCCAGCTAGATCTGCAGAAACTACTTTCATGCAATGCCACTCTGTTTTCTGGTACTGTCAGCTGGATATGTGACGTCATGTGACTGAAGCTTTTCGTTACAAACTCAGAAAACACTCACCAAACAACCAAAATAAAGAGTCTGCAGTGAAGGCTTCATCAAAGGGTCAAAAAAACTGTTGTTTTGCGGTAGAATTTTAAATATTTTCCCTTCTGATCTGATATTTTAGCCCAGCTAAAATATTACTCCTCTGTTACTGTTAGATCTAAATCTTTTTGACAATTAAGCTGATCTCTTGTCTTGTTTTCGACTTTCACTGCTGAAATCAAGCCTTTACAGTACACAGCTGCAAATACGTTGTCCTTGAAGTTGCATCAGTTATAGAGATCACAATTCTCATTGTTGGATCAAACCATGTGAGGCCATAGCATTTTCTTTAAAGGGGCATTATGGAAGTTTGACAGCCAAAACATGAATAGAAATAATAAATTTCTTCTTCATACATTCTCCTGCAATGCCCTGGTCCTGTAGAATGAGCCCTGGCATTTTTACTGTGATTGCCTGTTTTTCTGTAAAATCACAGAAAAAGAGAGATGCTCGGGTCGAGCAGGCTGCTTCATGCGTGTTCACGCTCAGACATAGCCCGTAGCGTTTGCTATCCGTAGCTTTAGCAGCAGAGAGAGAGGCAGTGCCACTTTGTCGCTGTTCCTAACGCCTAGTGACAAAGCTAGCTACATTTCTGAGGACCCTTAGCTTCTTTCTGTAGAAATTTCTTCTAGATATTTCCTGCAAATTAGCAACAAAATAGCCATTTTCGCTTCGAATCGCTCTTTGGTTTGACGTTGTTTCAGCTGTCATCAAGGATATAAATGTTACAGATACATTTAATGTTACTGGTGCTTTAGCTCACCTAGTAAGACGTCAGACTCCCATGCAGAAGACCTGGGTTTGATTCTGGATGTGAACGTAGTTTATTTAGTTTCTTTGTTACATTAATGGTATATTTTTTTACAGTAAGATGCCCAAATATTTATTTGAGACTCGCCGAACGGCATTGAATTCACAGATAAAAAAGATGTGGGTTCAACTTTCATTTTGGAACAATTTTTCAAGCAAGGGAAGGGAATGATCTGAGCATGCAGGAGGACTGACCCATCATACACCTTTGTCGGCTGTGCTGAAGAGAAAGGTACAGAACCAAATTATTTAATTAATTAGCTGCACGTTCTCCTGTCCTCTGTCCTCCGGGCCACACACACACACACACACATGGGACTGTCTCAGCTGATATTTTCATTAAGGAGTGTGCACGTACAGCATGCACGCCTCGTGCACGAGCCTACTATTGAAGCTGTCGTTACGCTTTTGGCCTGAGGGGGCAATCGCGAGCATAAAAATTCAATAGTCCGTAAAGTCCCTTTAAGGGAACCAATAAAAAACATGACTGAAGCTCCATACAGGTGCGCTGAGGTGGACTCCAGAAAAAAGGCTGTGAAACACTTTCAGTACGCTTTTTCCAGGTTTAGGGAAACCAGGGGGTCTTTTCTAAAGAAAGAAAAGTAATTAAATGTATTGATCCTGTTACCGTGGTAACAGATGCTCACTGGAAGGTTTCATTCAAGAATCTCAGACTTTCTCTTGATCCCATTCCACCTGAAGAGCACTGTCTGACATAGCTTCTTCGTCCAACTGATAACAAAGTGAGATTCCACCATAAAACCTAAAGTTTTTAAGGTGGATTCATGACCCAGATTGGATTTTGTCAGACCATACATATAAAATCTCAGAAATCTGCTCATGTCAGAGCAACCTCTGTGTCTCTTGTTATTGTACCGCTCTGTTTTAAAAGTATTTTCACGTGTTCTTGTTCATATTTTTGTAATCTTGGAATCAGAGACTCCAGCATGTATAAAATAAACAGAATTGTGTTAGATAAAATGTGTGAAATGATAATGCAGTGGGCAGGATAGTGGGTGAGAGCCAGGGCTGTTAAAACAGGATTAGGACGCTTAACTAACAACACATCGAAATTATTTACCGTAGCAGCTTTTGTATTTTTCATAAACCTGAAGGAAGACTTCCAGTCTGATGTTTTGGGGGGTTTGCACTGATGTATACAGGCCTGACGTTCCCATAGGGCTGGGCAATAAATCAAACATTTGTTATCGGAATTTCTAACTAACTGATTTCATTTTCCCCATATCAATAAACTGGCATTAAAAAATTAAAAGATGTGTGAAGAGGATCAGCACCTCCAAGTCTGAGACCTTGGTTCTCGACTGGAAAAGGGTGGCTTGCCACCTCCGGGTCGGGAGAGAGGTCCTACCTCAAGTGGAGGAGTTCAAGTATCTCGGGGTCTTGTTCACGAGTGAGGGTAGGAGGGATCGGGAGATCGACAGGCGGATTGGTTCGGCGTCTGCAGTGATGCGGACGCTGAGCCGATCTGTCGTGGGGAAGAGGGAGCTGAGCCAGAAAGCCAGGCTCTCGATTTACCGGTCGATCTACGTCCCAATCCTCACCTATGTTCATGAGCTTTGGGTAATGACCGAAAGAACGAGATCGCGGATACAAGCGGCCGAAATGAGTTTCCTCCGTAGGGTGGCCGGGCTCAGCCTTAGAGATAGGATGAGGAGCTTGGACATTCGGGAGAGACTCGGAGTAGAACCGCTGCTCCTCCGGATCGAAAGGAGCCAGTTGAGGTGGTTTGGGCATCTGGTCAGGATGCCTCCTGGACGCCTCCCCGGGGAGGTGTTTCTGGCATGTCCTGCCGGCAGGAGGCCCCCGGGTCGACCCAGGACACGTTGGAGAGGTTACATCTCCAATCTGGTCCGGGAATGCCTTGGGGTCCTGCCGGAGGAGCTGGTGGAGAAGGCCGGGGAGAGGACACTCTAGAGCTCCCTAGTTGGGATGCTGCCCCCGCGTCCCAGACCCGGATAAGCGGAGGAAGACAAAGACGACGAAAAGATGTGAGTAGGTTGGTGGCGTTCGTGTCCCTTAAAAAACTGCCCCACCTCCAGTAACGTGGCAACGGGACTCAACGTAATGCACAGGACAGCCCCATCTAGTGGATATCTTTAGTGCATACGTGCAGTTATCGTCCATGTACCGTTATCGAGGTGAACCTTTAGGCCATATTGCACAGCCCTTCCTGTTTATATTGGAAATATTAATATTGAAACAAGAGGACTCAGTATTGTATGGGATTTCATGTCATTTGATTTGTTTAGTATGGAAAATGTTGCTAAAACATGCATATTGAAGCCTACCACCAGGGGGCGTGTTAATTCTGTTTGGCTTCAAATGTCACGAGTGAGTTTACTTTGAGTGGTTGCACCTCCTTCCTGTTGTACCGCGCAGGGTAGAAGAGCGGCAGCTGCGTTTCCTCTTTAAGATTTCTGGGAACGAGGACGGCGACTGAAAATAGTCGGCTCGGTCCTCTCAAAGTCGGCCCTTTCAGGACTTTGCTAAGACATCAGCGTACTGCAACTGTTTAGGCAGTGAGTGACATTGGGTTATTCCCAAAGCTCACACCTCCTTTGGCCTCTTCTCATTCCATTTTGCTGCTTCCAACGACAGGAATGAGCTGTAAGAATCACTGAAGCTCACGCCCTACATCCCATCATCTACCTTCAAAAATTCATTGCAGTGGTATGATCAGTGTGCCTGCTTCTGAGTACTTAAAGACTGTTATGTTCGTTTTGATTGCTTGTACATACTGTATATGAGAACAGTCCTTTGTCTTTATGTCTAACTGCTTCATTTTTGTCTTGTCTGTTGTTCTTTGTTGTAAAGCTAGCTATGTGTCTGTTGCTGCCGCCTCTTGGCCAGGTTTTCATTGTAAATGAGAATGAGTTCTCAATCGACTCATCTGGTTAAATAAAGAAACATCACTGAGTCTCACAAGGCATGCATGGAGATTGATATTAAAAGTTTAATTCTGCGAAAGTACGCCGTACATCCGTTCAGGCGGCGGAGAGAGAATCTGTGTGACGTAAAAAGCAGCAGAAGAAACAGCGCTCTGTAGGAGACCACCAAACGCTGTGAATTATTGTTGTGGGGGATTTCCGCCACATTTTTCAGCGTTGGTATTTTAGAAAAGGCGATTTTAAAATGAGTGAACATTGCTTATTTCCTTTTCCACATCTCACAAGGACATTTCCCACTGAGATACAACCAATCCATGTGAGTTCACCACAAGTCCCGCCCAGCGGCTCTGCTGGGCCTTTCTGAGTATGGACCCCAGTTCAGGTACATCGGTTCCCTGACAGTGATCCTCTTGGAATGGCCGGGTGAAATGGAGACACTCCAGTTCTAATAGTGGAAATGGGCCTGTTGATGTAAATACAGCAACCAAGGACAGAAAACACACACACACACACACACACACACACACACACACACACACACACAAACTAGGTGTGTGTCCTAACATAATGTAGAATAAGTATCAAACATTTGTTGATTCATAAATGGTTCTAATGATAAATAATGATTTTTACAGTTTCACAAAATGTAAATTTACACCTTGATTTACACTTGAACCCTGGTTTCCAGGTTAAAGGTCACTTGGACTACATGCGTCAGATGGACACCATCCTGGTGGCGGTAGGAGTTCCCACCAAAGAAGTCCCGGGAGCTTCCTTCGTTCTTCCTCTGCCTGTAAAAATGTCCGCGGGGACGATGGACAATCCCAGCGAAACCAAGGAGCAGTGTGTGGGCGCGACGCAAAACCCCGCTGAGATGGTTGGAACTTGTACGCAGGAAGAAGTTCTGGAGAAGGACGACCCGGGTAACGGGTGGGACATCCCTGATATATCAGACCTGTTAGACTCTTTAGATGAGACGGAATCAGAATGTCAAGTTCAACACAAAGTGTCTCTTCCTTCTGAGGAGGACACCACTAAGGACAACGTGTCCTCTGACTTTAGCGCCAGGTGTGGCGGCGTAGAGGAGGCTGACCTGGACGATGAGCACGTTTCGTGGAGCTGGGATGACTCGCACTGGATCGAAGAGCAGTCGGATGAAAAAAAGCAGCCCAACTTTCAGCAAAGAAAACAATAATCATTTCCTTCTTGCAGCTTTTAGAGGAAATCTGTTGCACCAGTGGCTTTGATTCCACTTCTTTATGGTTTCCTGATGTAATCATTTAACACTCGTTCACTGCTAATTAGATCATTTGTTGTCTAAAAGTGCCGCGATGTCGGATACCTCTGCTTTCTGCGCAGCTTGCAGGTTTAGTTACAAAATCCGTGACAACTCCGTCCCTTTCACTCTGGTTGCTATGAATATAATACAACAGTTTCCATATGGCTGGGGGCTGCTCAGCAAACGTGTTGCTTTTGTAGCCGGTTTATCTCCGTTCTGCACAGAGAAACAGGAAACCATGTTCACCAGAGAGCTTAATTAGCCTGTTGTACCAGCGCTGATAACTGTAAAGCATCATGAGAAATGTGTGAACTTTTCTGAGCTGTCTCCTTATATTTAAAATCTGATTTTCAAGTCTTTCTATCCTTTTAACTCATATTGAGTAGGATTATAAATTCTGAACACGCAGGTGAATCACTCTTCTGTCTGACTCAGCTTATTTGCTTCAGTTATTTAACCCAGGGTGTCCACCTGATTGGGGAGCAGCAGAGGCAGCTCTATCGCAGCATGCTCCGCATCCAGCAGGTTTACGGCGTCCGTGGCAGTGGCAGGGGGGTGAGTGGGGTCAGAGGCCAGAGGTGACGGGGGGCTGCTGGCGACGTTGGGCTCTCCTGAGTTGCGCAGAGAGATGGAGAGCGCCGGCGACGGTCTCCGGGGTGATCGTGAGGAACAGCAGCGCAGCAGTTTAGCCAGAGCTCTCTTAAAGTCCCGCATGAAGAGCGGGTAGATGATGGGGTTCATGGTGCTGTTACAGTAACCCAACCAGGTGATGGCGTCGAAGAGCACGAGGGGGACACACTCGCACACTGCCTGGAGGAAGAGGGTCCAAAACAGAGCAGGTGTTAAAGGAAGACTCGGGTCTTTCTGTTTTCTTCAAAATGTAAAAAATAGTAAAGAATACAGTTAAAGATATTCGGTTTATTTATATAGTGTCAAATAGAGGCTCTTCGTACCAGTGCTTTGAGTTCAGTTCAACGTTTTCTAAGGAAACCAGCAGGTTGCATCGAGTCAGTGACTTGTAGTGTTTTTACAGCAATTCTCATACTAAGCAAGCATGTAGCGACAGTGGAGAAGAAAACTCCCTTTTAACAGGAAGAAACCTCAGACTGAACCCGGATCAGTACGAGCAGCCATCCACCACGACCGACTGACTAAACAGGTGATAAAATGTATCATACAGATATTTTTGTGTAACTTAAGACTTTTAATTAACTTTAAAATCCACGAGATATTTTGTTTGCAGCAAACCGGAAAAACTTTAGAAAGTTTAAAAAAGAAAATTTAATAAAAATTTTAAGAATCACATCTCTGACAGGTCAAGTTAGGACATTTACAAATAGTACAAAAGTGTAAAGAATCACAATGTTTGAGTCATTTGATGAGAATAATCCTGTAACTTTTTATAACTTAGTTATTTCTGTTAACTTTTCAAAAGAAAATAGTTTACTTAATTTGAACCAAAAGGAGCAGAAAAAATGGAAATATAAACTATAAAATATAAAGAAAAAGCTTAAGGTATATTCTAGAATTTATTAATTTGGAGATAAAATAAAGTCAAAGATTCTTAGAAGTAACTAATTTGAATGAATATTGTAAACTGTAATATATTTTTGTTTTAATTGAATTTATATTTTCTCTTGGTAATGTTTTGGACATTAAATTTGAAATGTCAAAATGTGTTCAAAGTCATATTAGAAACGTCACAAGTAAACTATAAATCCTTCTTATTTTTTATGTTGGAGTAGCTCTGTTGACTATATGTAAATTTTGCCTTTTCTTGGGCATTTTTTTCTTCATGTTTCTGAAGAAAAACTGTATTTTTTGGACATTTTACTTTTCTGTTTCTGGTGCTGTGAAGCTTGGAGGATTTTTACTGCTATTTTTTTTTTAGCTTTTTTCACTTTTGAGCATTTGTTATGATGCGTAACCATGGCAACAAGCTGGTTTACAATCGGGAGTAGCCGATTAACATTGGAAAGGCTGAAATAATACCTCAACTGAAGCCACAAATCCCAAATGAGCTAAAACTCAAGAAGCGTGGATGCAGAACGGGAGCAAAACTGAGACAGAGAAAGGAAATTCAAACCATCTCTTCCATCGATCATAATGGGCAATGTGAGATCACTGGCCAACAAGATGGAGGAACTCCAAGCCCTTTCAAGGACTCAGCCAGAGTATCGGCAGTTTCGGAACCGCTGGAGGAGATAATGCAAAGAAGGATTCTCCAGAGAATCAAGAAAATGATGGACAACCCTGAGCATTCTCTTCACAAGACTGTCCAACAACGGAAGAGTGTCTTCAGTCAGAGGCTTCTTCAGTTTGGCTGCAACACTGACCGCTACTGGAGATCCTTCCTGCCAACAGCCATTGTAATATACAACAACTCTTTGATGACTTGATAATTATTATTATTCTGATACTACAGCAATCAATTTCCCTCTGGGACTAATAAAGTATTTTTGAATTGATTGAATTGAATTATCGTTACTTTTAAAATACCCCAAAAATTTTCTTCCTTTCATCCACTTTTTTTCTTTGCAGAAATCCTTTCCAGACTTTTCTTATTTTTTCCAGACAGACTCTTCTTCCTCGCTAACTAAAAACATTCTCCACAAAATTTCAACAACGCTAAACATTCATTCCTTTTCGTCTGACGATGGCGGACGTGGACGGAGAGTGTTTCCACGGCGGTGAAGGAGGAGACAGCTGTTGGAGTGGAGCTTCCAATCCTATCAAGACGAGACGGGGAGGCGGTGGGAATGGGATGGAGACGGGGGGGGGGGGGGGGGGGGGGGTCACACACCACATTGAGTGTGAAAAGAAAGGAGCACATAGACTCAGTCAAGTCTCTGTGTTGAGCAGGAAGAGGAGGGCACAGATGGGAAGTCGAAATGACTCGATCGTCCAAAGCTTGAAAATCAGGATAAGTGTCATTATCAATTTAGATTAGGCTTCTTTTCTTCTTCTGGCGGTCTTCATGGCATTTCCTTGTTTCATCCCAGAGTAGCAAGTGTGTATTCAGTTCAAAATCAAGTCCAAATTAACAATGCCAGTTGTAAATGGTGCTTTAGAGAGTTGTTTTCTAGGCTGAGTGAGTCAGACATATGAAGCTGAAATGCCAATCTATTTCCTCGTTGGCTTGGCAAGGCTGTGACGCTCAGGCTGTCCAATACAAAAATAGATCTGTATCCAAGTGTTTTTCTTGTTTGCCTTTCAGTTGTTATTCTTTTTGAACTCGTTTTTCACTCCTCTCATGAACACTCCACAGATCCGTGTTTAAGAAAACGAGTGTGAGAGCTATTCCATAAGAGCGTGGAGATTTGAATGAACTCACTGACCTGAGCCATGTTGGTGATGAAAAACGGCAACCAAGCGCTGAAGAAGAGCCCCAGAAGGACCCCCAGCGTGAGGCTGGCCTTCAGTGCCCTCCGACCCTGCCTGTGAGCCAGACGCCGCTCGCTGTTCACAGGCGGCTACGGACGGGAAAAGTCAAAACAGCAAAGTTAGTCCAAGAGGCAACACGTCCAAGACGAGCATTTTGTCCCCTTAAATAATGATTTTTTTTTTCATCATTTGTTTTTTGACTCATGTTGATATTAAAGTTTTTATAACTTTAACAATGTATAAATGTATCCTCTGACCGAACCCTGCAATTTCCCAGCCTGGGATTAATAAAGTCCGTCCGTCCAACCCGCCCACCCACCCACCAACCAACCACCCAACCCTGTTCGTACATCATGGCTGCCATGACTGGTCAACAAAATGCAAAAGTAGCTTCAACTCAATCAGTTACATCTATGTTGAACTAAAATGTTATTTTGTAGTAGCACACAGTCACTTTCACAACTGGATAACTTTTGGAATCAGTTCAATCCAGTATGGCTACCACAGCTAATTAGCCTTAGTGAAGAAATATGGCTGTAACTGTAGAGGAAATGGATCCATAGCGTGATGTATCCTTGCCATAGAGGGGAAAACTAGAAACTATACTTTATAAACACTGTCCAGTCTCCGCCCGGGTCGCGCTGGCAGCATCCGTATGGTGCGGTATGGGGGCCAAAATTAAGACTACTGCCCAGCAGCAGGAGGCTATATAAATTCTGAAGCAAACTACTGACCTGATTAATGATAAGCTGGCGCCGGTAACTGAGAGGCTGGCGCTGCTTACTGAGAAATAGCACCTTTACCGGCGTTACTACTAGATACGCTAGGGACTAGCAGCCCTCAGCTGGTCATTGACTGGTTCACATACTCCCTCTGCTGTCTATTAGCATGGATAGGCTAGCGTTAGCCTGGACGGGCTGGTGTTAGCATTGGAGAGGCTAGCCATTAGCGTGCCTAGGCTGGCCACTAGCTGGATTTCCTACCCCCTTGACGGGCCATTAGCATGGATAGGCTGACATTAGCATCGGAGAGGCTAGCCATTAGCGTGCCTAGGCTGGCCACTAGCTGGATTTCCTACCCCCTTGACGGACCATTAGCATGGATAGGCTGACATTAGCATCGGAGAGGCTAGCCATTAGCGTGCCTAGGCTGGCCACTAGTTGGATTTCCTACCCCCTTGACGGACCATTACCATGGATAGGCTGACAATAGCATTGGAGAGGCTAGATATTAGCGTGCCTAGGCTGGCCACTAGCTGACTAGTGACTCTCTGAGACATGCTAATGGCTAGCCTCTCCTATGTTAATGCCAGCCTATTCATGCTTAAGGTCCATCAAGGGCGTAGGAAATCCAGCTAGTGGCATGCCGGACGTAGATCGACCGGTAAGTCGAGAGCCTGGCTTTCTGGCTCAGCTCCCTCTTCACCACGACAGATCGGTTCAGCGTCCGCATCACTGCAGACGCCGAACCAATCAGTCTATCGATCTCCCGATCCCTCCTTCCCTCACTCGTGAACAAGACCCCGAGATACTTAAACTCCGCCACTTGCGGAAGGACCTCTCTCCCTGCCCGGAGTTGGCAAACTGCTTAACCATATTAAGTAATGCATTAATAAGCAGACACCCCATGGCCCTTCGTCCTAACCTTAAGGACAACAATAACTGCAGCATTAATAAGGGGGCCCTTTGTTTAGAAATGTTTAATAATGCACTAATATTACTTTATGGGACCACCATTGTAAAGGGTTGCCAAGGCTTCTGATTCCATTAGGAAGATCTGACGACTAAATAAAAAGCAAGAGCTGGTCAGTGACCTTTGAGGGTGTAATTTTGTTACTACTCTCATCTTTGCAGACAGATGCTTGAAAACCAATTTGCACTGCATCTTGTGGTGCACTCAGGAGATGCACTCTCTATGGCATCTACTACATTTAAGTAACAGCACTCAACAGCACCCCAAGGTCTTTTTCACATCAACAAAGTTTCTTATAAGAAAGCAGATAAACTGTTTAAAAAATAAAGGTATTTTCAGGGATCATTGTAATGTGATTTATCTGATAGTTTTAAATGATAAATTTGCAGAAAATAGCACGAGACAATTCCAGCGTGCGTGAAAACTTTTATGTCATAAATAAATGTCAACGACAAGGCTCCCGACCGAGCTCAAATCCTGTTAGTTAAAGGTCAGGGTGCCTTTTTAGCAAAAACAAGAATGCCCTGTGTATATTTTAAACATTTTGTCATTTTGATTGAATTCAGCTTCCAGCTGAGCTTACTTATCAGTGCTTTGAGTTCACTTCATCATTCCATTAACTAAAAGTTTCGTACTTAAAGAGCAAGTCACCCCCTACCAGATTCTTACTCAACTCCCACTTCCTGTTTGAAAAATGCAACAAATGCTGTTGCTTAGCAGACCGAGAAGGTGGAGCCGCTAACAAATACACACACTCACGACATTGTGACATCATAATGTACCATCTAACATCATAGTGTACCTCTTAGCCAATAGCGACGGCAGATTTAAATTCAAATGCAGTGCTGAGTTTTTACCTGACGACGGTGCATTGCTGACAGTTTTAGGCAGAATATTTAAATTTTAACTAAGATGCACTAAAGTGCCGAATTATTGACTACACGTGTCTGCAGCACGATTAGACTCACATTTATATAGTTTATCAGCAGAAAAAAAATGTTGATTTGGAGTGACTTGCTCTTTAAAGAGCAAGTCACCCCCTACCAGAGTATTGCTCCACTCCTACTTCCTGTTTGAAAAATGCAACAAATGCTGTTGCCTAGCAGACAGAGAGGGCAGAGCCGCTAACATATAGACACACACACAGGCTCACAATGACATTGTGACATCATATGGTACCAGCTAACATTCTAGGGTACCTCTTAGCCAATAGCAAAGGCAGATTTAAATTCAAATGCAGTGCAGAGTTTTTACCCGACAACGGCACAACACTGACAGTTTTAGGCAGAAAATTCTAATTTTAACTAAAATGCACGAAAGTGCTAAACTATTGACTACACGTGTCTGTTGCATGATTAGACACACATTTATGTAGTTTATCAGGAAAAAAAAGTTGATTTGGGGGTGACTTGCTCTTTAATGAAAACCAGCACACTGCACTGAGACACTGATTAGTGTCAGTGAATTTAGAGCAATCCCCTTACTAAGCAAGCATGTAGCGACAGTGGAGAGGAAAACTCCCCTTTAACAGGAAGAAACCTCCAACAAAACCGGGCTCAGGATGACCTGTCAGGACCGACTTGGGGTTTTACTATATACAAACTACCCTCTGCTGATTCAGTTCAATTCAATTCAAATTCAAAAATACTTTATTAATCCCAGAGGGAATTTGATTAGTCTTCCTTACCGGTATGTTTTGTGACATAGGAGGTCCATGGTGGCTGCCGCTGTATCCATCCTGCTGAGCTTGCCTCCCTGGTGAAGGAGGCCGGGAAGGTTCTTCGAGAGAAGGATGCGGATGCAGAGGGTGGCTAAGTGCTGCAACTCTCTTCGCCTGCCTCCGTGCAGCCAGAAGTATCCGACAGTAGGTGAAGCAAATGGCACTGGATGGTAAGAAGAAGGTGAGCACGGATGCCACCAGTGCAAAGGGCAAGGTGACCTGCAGGCGGCACTGAAAGGACACACCTCCTGATGGTGAAACCTGAAAATGGGTATCAGGATGCAGTTTTTCAGAGAACGAGCTAATGTTACCATTGCTGGCTTCGGGAATCAGTAAATATTCTCTCCCGTGGCCCAAACTGTGCCATTTCATCTCAATGGGAAGGAAAGAAGCCAAGGCTGCCAACCCCCAAGCGGCCCCTACCAGTAGTAACGCACGAGGTGGGGTCATCCTCTGCTTGTAGCGCAGTGGCGAGATGATGAAGAGGTAACGGTCTAGGCTGATCACGCACAAGTTGAGGATGGATGCGCTGCAGCACATGATGTCAAAACAGAGCCAAACCGGGCAAAAAGCAGGCCACAGCACCCAGGTCCCACAGAGCACGTTGAGCATGGCGGGGGGCATAACCACTGTGGCCACCATCAGGTCAGAGAAGAACAAGGAGACCAGGAAGCAGTTTGAGGTGCAGCGCAAAGAGCGATGGGCAAACACCAACGCGATGAGCAGCATGTTGCCACAGACCGTCACCAGGATGATGGCGGTCAACATGAAAGCCAAGAGCCACGGGCCGCTGCCGGTGATGTTCCAGTCACTGGTGGTAGGAGAGCTGCTGTTGGAGCTTCCCGCTGAACCAGACAAGTGAGAGTCAGTCATGGTGGCGGGCTGGCAGTGATCAATGAATCAGCTCCTCAGGGATCTCTCCAGGCACTTCCACAAACTGGTGCTCCCACCATGGAAAAACTCACACTTACGGGATATTAATGAATAAATAGATTCCAAGCCAACCAACTCCTCTTCTCTCCAAGGATAAATATCCCCATACTGGCATGGATGCTTCCAAGTGGAGTAGGCTCACCACCAGAGAAGAGCTTTTTTTTTTTTTTTATCTAGTCAGCCTGTCTCTGCTTTCTCCATGGCTAAGAGCCCGAATGAGCCATTCGGTACCTGACAGAGGGCTTTTAATCTGCATTCCACAAGGATGACAGGCGCATCAGCACAAAGACAAAAAAAAAAGCTTTTACTACGCATTCACAAAGTCAGCCGGTGAGGTGACCTGCTGGAAACGAGAACGGCGCAAAATTCTCAGAAAACATTCCTCACATAGGAGGAGACTGTCAGCTTTTCCTTTTGCCGAGCCGGAGCTCTTCTCTCACATGCGAGTCCTTTAAAAGAACAAGTTGAAAAGAAGAAAACAAAACTCTGCAACAGTCGTTAGCAAGCGGGGCTCCGTTCACAAGTGCTCCACAGGTGTCCTTGTGAAGCCGCATCCCTGGCTGCTGTTAATCCCCGTGGCGGACACTCCAGCGTGTCTCCCAGCCAGCCAGAGCGCACCGCTACTGAGAAAGAGCGTGTTGAAGCATTGAGCTGTTAATGCATAACCATGCACAATCACAGCCAAGATATGCTAATTCTGCATCACAGGAACTGTGTGGGTGGCTTTCTCCTTGTTTGGTTGTAGTGTTTCCATCCAGAACTAATGCCGCCTCATCATGGATCATGAAGATCTGATTTGTTGTTTTACCAAAAGGATCTCCTCTCACACTGGGTTTAATTCTGTGTTAAAACAAGCCTGTTGAAGTGTTTTTGATTGTTTTTAAGACTTTTTTTTAATTATCTCTTTATTTTTAAAAATTGGCAATTAACTTCAAATATTGTCTTTTCTGAAAGATATTTTTCATTGTTATGCACAAATTATTCCCATTCTATAATTATCTGGCTTCACTGAAGGGGCTGCGCAGTGGAGCAGTGGTTAGAGCTGTTGCCTTGCAGCAAGAAGGTCCTGGGTTCGCTTCCCGGCCTGGGGTCTTTCTGCATGGAGTTTGCATGTTCTCCCTGTGCATGCGTGGGTTCTCTCCGGGTACTCCAGCTTCCTCCCACAGTCCAAAAACATGACTGTTAGGTTGATTGGTCTGTCCAAATTGTCCTTAGGTGTGTGTGTGTGTGTGTGTGTGTGTGTGTGTGTGTGTGTGTGTGTGTGTGCGATTGTTTGTCCTGTGTGTCTCTGTGTTGCCCTACAATGGACTGGCTCTCTGTCCAGGGTGTACCCCGCCTGATTGACCGCTGGAGATAGGCAACAGATACCCCACCCCCCCCCCACCCCCCACCCCCCCCGCGACCCTACGTGGACAAAGCGGGTTCAGAAAATGGATGGATGGATGGATGGGCTTTTCTGAAGAGTGCGTTTGCATCTGACAGGTTTTTGGGCGGTCCATATTTCCACTCAGATCCCTCTTTACACCTTGTTAGTAGAATTTTAATGTTAAATATCCTCACGTATTTGTATTTTAATTCATTTGACTGATTAATTTCAGAGGGAAGTATAACAGCAAATGAAAATCACTATAAGTATTTTGCAAAGAAAAAAGATTAAATCCAATATTATATATAAGTTCTTAGGACCTTTTTAAAAAAACATATAAAATGCATGCATTTTATATGTGTTTTTTTAAAAAGGTCAAATTTTTTGCACATTTAATTTACTTTTCAAATTAATCAAATCAAAGATACTTTATTAATCCCAGAGGGAAATTAGAGTTTCAGTACACACAATTCAGAGATCAGACATACATGTGCAAGACACATGACAAGAATTTTTGACTGTGGTCATTCGCAACCTGAGTCGCGCTACCTTAATAGAGATCAGAGGGGTTTACATGAGGAATTGATTCAGGAGGAGGGAAAAAAAGGTACTTCATAGCTACTCTCCCACCAGGAGGGCAGCTTTGCTCTGCAAAAAAAAACACCTCGAACAGATAACCAACAGACAACACAACATAACATGATACTCCAATAGGAAGGGGGGGGGGGGGGGGGGGGGCTGGGATCCTGTTTCCTCAGCGAGAGCAGCCATCTACGGCGCTCAGCCACAGTAGCCACAGGTGGGAGGGAAATCTTGGGAGAAGCGCAAAGCACATTGACTCCTGCAGGTTGATGACCTCGCCAGGCTGAAGTCCGCCAATCCGAGGGGGGGTAGGTCGGGTTTTCACAGCATCTGTCTGCATTCCTTCGTGGGGGTTTGTTGTTAGCATCTCGAAGGCTGCTATAGAGCTCCGGGAGTTGACGTCACTTCTCCCGGCATGCAACAGTTCAAATCGAAACTGCGCCATATTGGCGTGCAGAAGCCGGCAGCTGGACTATTTACTATTGTCAGAAAACTCAATCAAACGGGAAATATGGTAGATTCCTGTTGTGCCCCAGGATGCAGAACAGACGTGGACGACATAAGGAATGAGACATCTACAGGATTCCCCAAGATCCGGAGCGCCGCAAACGTTGGATCATTGTAATAAAACACGCTAGTGACCGGGCGAAAATGAAGCTGTGGGATCCCGAGAGTAAAGGTTTTCGCTTATGCAGCGACCGCTTCATATCAGGTACTTAAACCAACGTTTCCTCAACTGTGTATGGTATTTATTTTAAATGCTTTTATTATGATTCTTAGTGGGCTTCCTAAACTTATTTTGGCATGGCTTTTTCTGTCTTATTACTCATAGCAACAAGTAAACATCACGTAAAACGTTGCCTCGTGAGTTCTGCGTGCTGCCGTTTACGTGTTTTATGATGACAGCAATTAACCGGCTAAGCCGTATTTAATTTTTAAGCAATGGTTGATCAGATCACACATAAAAAGCACTTTGGATTGCTATTATCTGTGTCACCGAGACTACTTACATGTAAATCTGTTATTTGTCCGTACATCCATCCATTTTCATCCGCGTATCCGGAGTCGGGTTGCTGGGGCAGTAGCGTGACTTCCCTCTCCCCAGCCGCCGGAGCCAGCTCCTCCGGGTAAATCCCAAGGGGTTCCCCGGTCAGGTCCGGTGCTGTGCCGGTCCGCTCCGACAGCTTCTGGCGTCGGAGCGGGTAGTAGAGTCGAGAGTCCCAGACCTTCTCCCCAGCTCCTCCGGCCGGGGGAATCCCAAGGGGTTTCCCCGGCCAGGTCCGGTGTTGTGCCGGTAAGAAGTCCGCTACGACTTCTGGCGTTTTTAAAAAGTATCCCAGGGGCACGGTAAGGGTCGGAGATGTTTAGTCTATTTAATTTCTGACTATATAAAACGATTTCTTCTGTTTTAAAGTGTGAAGTAAACTCGGACGAAGTAAAATCCAAGCGGATCCCGTTCATGTTCATGGTTACATCCGTGTTTGTTTACCTTTTTTGCATGCCAAAATGGCGTCTACTAACTGAAAGTCACGTGGGGTCCGGAGCTCTATGGCGTCAGATTCGGATAACAAGACTTTGTTTGGGTCAGGCAGAGATAACTTTCCTCTCTGCCTTCAGTCTTTAAACTGATCATTCCAGTCCTCCAGTGAAGCCAATTTTGGGTTTTAAACTTGTCCATACCGTCCAGTGACCCTCTCAGAGATGACGTCCATTTTGCGCACTAATACCGGTATCGCAGCTAGAACATTGTCCAGCTTACGATTCACCTCGAGTAACGTCCCAGTCTGTAAGGTCTCCACACGGACTGTGCTTTCCGTGGGTGCGGGTCGCCCTCCAATCGCTACCGTCTTCCAAAATTTCCAGAAAACCAGATATCCTCCCACTCCAATCAGGAGAAATCCAGTGATCATCAGGCCAAACATCCACACGTCTTCGTCCTCAATGGACAGCTGGGAGAGGCATATGATCTTCCACTCCTTCCAAGAATCCAGCATATACCCCACCATGGGTGTCCCTTGCGAGCAAGTGTGAGTCCCCTGCTCCGTTCTCATTGTTGAAAAAATCTTATCGCGTTATTCAATCGCGTTGAATGACCAATTTATCAAATCCATTGTTAAAAAATTGGGTTTTTCAGGAGAAGTGCAGAGAGGCGCTCTGTGGGCAGACAGGACAAAGAGCCTTGGGAAAAAAAGATAAGGGAGCAAAAAGAGAAGCATCTGTACTCTGCGACTGCCAGAAGAAGTTGCTTAATAAAGTTGCATTGTTAATCACACCTGATTTACCAAGTACCAAGTGCAGTAATTACTGTAGGATTTAACCAAATATCAGTAATAAATTGATATTAATCAAACATATAGATGAAAGTGTCTGTCAGTTTTCATTTATTTCTTAACTTGCCCCATGATTAACACTTAATGAATCTGCCTAAAATTTAATCTATAACATTTAATAAACCTATCACTTGTCCAGGAATTGGAAGGTTGCAGGTTCTGTCTCGGTACCGACCAGAGAATTCTGCTGTTGTGTCCTGCCTGCTGGTTGTGGTTGGGAGTACCGGTGGCGCCAGTGTGTCCCAGGGCAGCTGTAGCTACATCGTAGCTCACCCCTACTAGCGTGTGTGAATGACTGATTGTGTTGTAACGTGAGGAAATATTGGTTTTCTGTGCCAAAGGTTGTACTTGGCCCGGCTGGGTCAAAGCTGGGTCGCGCAGAACTTTCACCCACAGAGTGAGACCTTTGCCGAAATGAAGTCTGCAAGAGTCTGCTGCAAACCATAACATCTGCCACCTGCAGTGCCAGAAGATGTTGTTCTCATGAAAGCTAGTCATAATAAAGAGTCTTACGCTTCCTTTGTTTATTAATGCTAAATAATCATTTTACCATTTTACTCATTATAAATGTATTTTCATCAAATGAATTATTATTATGCTTTGGTTAATCATAATAACTATAATGAGGCAATGTTTAATTAAGTAATGTTTTGAAGATGTTTTAGTGGTGACCTTCACACTCGCTCACACACACTCTCACAGTAAATTCAAAACACATTTGTTGACGCACAAGTTTTGCTTTGAGAAGAGAAAGGCTTTTGGTAAGTTTTCAGTTCATGATTCAGTTCGTGTTTGACAACGAAAGAGAGAGGACGTGTGAACAACGCCAACAGGGAACGGGGCTGCGGCTCCTTTCTCCCCCCCTCACGCTGTTCCTGCCAAGCCAGACAGGATAGCTGAATTGCAACCGCTAACGCAGACTCGTCCCGAGTCTTTTGATTTCTGAGTAAATTAAACTTAAGAAAGCGCATCTGCAAACGCTTTATCATCACGTGTACCGAGGTCATCTCTGGACCGGAGCGCCGGACACCTTCGTCTCCTCTGCCAGCCAAGGTGCCCTGGATGAAACATCCTCCTGTGGCGTCCCGGATCTAAAAGAGGGTCCTAAGTCGGTGAGGCAGTCCACAATAGATAGCGTTTGAGGCATCTTTTCCAACAAAACCTAAGTTTATTCAAACCATCACTTTTCACTCAGACAACTGTTTCTTCCTGAAGCAAAATCAGACACACACGCATTCATCTCACCTCATTCTCAATTTTCACACATTCAACACAAGGTCTATTTGAGCAAGTTTAAAATATCAACTGTTAAAGATTGTCCAACAAAGTTGCCAATGTTGATTGTTATTTCCTATGTTTGTCATTTCAAAATCACTAGTTTAATTTGAAGAATTAAAACTTTTAACTTTCAAACTTCTCTCTTCATTGAACTGAAACACAGACCCACGGATATTATCGTCAGTTTATCGATGAAAACAACCTTTGAGTCTTCTTAATTCTATAAAATTTGGTTATTAATTTATTACAAATTAATATCACAAATTAAAATGTAGGATGGTTCCTCTTTCATAAAAGAGCATAAACCATTGCACTACAGTGTTGTGAAGGGCCTTGGGGGGTTGTAGAACCCTAAGAAGGCGCTACACAAATTCAGGCCATTTACCATCAAAAGGCAGACATGACCAACATTCCTGTAATTGTTTATTCACAAAAAGTTAAGCTTTTTGGGAGCTGAGTGAATTTTATTAAATTATTATGCCACCAGCCGATGCCAATATGTTTTAATAACTGCACAAAGGTGAACAATTAATTTAGTGATGTTTGAATCAGAATTCAGAATCAAATTAAAGCACATGATGCAATAAGAGCACGAGTCAGACCCGAACAAGGATTTTATATTAAAGGAAAAATACTTGCATAAAGTGAATGTTGAATTTATGTCGATGCACTGTTATCAAATATAAAAGAAAAATAAGGAATAATAATAAATAATAAGGAATAATAAAGAATAAATAATTTTTTTGAACAGGACAGTGGGATGTTTGTTTTTGTTTGTTCTTTCTGCTTGACAATTAGTGCACTATATCACCGTTATGTTTACCTAGTTCATCCTGACACCCCAACATGTGACTGTTTACATTTACTTTATATTTGAGTTTGAAATTTACACTTGTCTTATTACCATGTGTTGCTGCCCCTTGGCATCCAAGAGAAGTAAGGAGGAGAGCTTCGACAGGTGTAACTTTTTATTTGCGTCAGGCTGTAGATGCACCCATCTCATTCCCAGAATCGCACTGAGCACCTGGTGCGTCACTGTGCAAACACCGTGAAAACTGAAAATACATAATTTACAAACAAATTAAAGACAATCACTGACAAACATCAGGAGCAACAAACAGAAACAAAGAACAAATACCTTGCTCCTCTTGCCATGGGGTGCTATCAAAGTTATGTCACGCAGAGGCTTGGCACAGCAAGACCATAGACTAAATGTGTCATGATCTGCGTCAGCCCCTTCCTTTTTGTGCCTCCTGGTGTCCTCCATCCCTCTCTAGATTCCCTCTTGTGTCCCTTTGTTCCCCAACTCCTCTTGTGCTCCACTCCAGGTTCCCCCCTTGTGCTCTCTTAGCGCCCTCATGTGTCCTTGTCTGCATCCCTGTTATGTGTCTTATGTTGTAGCTCTTTGGCACCCTCATGTGTCCTTTTTCTGCGTGTCAGTTTAGTGTCTTTTGTTATCTTTTCTACTCTTTCCTCCCAGGTCAGCTCCAGCCTCGTTGTCCCCAGCTCAGTGTGTGTGTGTGTATGTGCTATGTCCTCCTCCAGCTAGTTTGTGTGAGTCCTTCCCTCTGTCTTTAGGTAATTGTTTATTAGTTTTGTGTTTAGGTATTTGCCCTCCTCTGTTTCTGTTTTCCCCATTGAGTTGATTAGTGTCACCTGCCTTCCCTCCAGCCCTCACTCCACACACCTGCTTCCTGTTTCCTTAATTTGTCTCCCAGTCTATTTAAGCCCGGTATTGTCTCTGTCTTGTGTCGGTCCATTAACGTATCTGTATGTTAATTCTGTCAGTCCATTAACGTATCTGTATGTTAATTCTGTCAGTGTTTGCTCGTGCTCTTGGTGAGCTTTGTTTCTCCAGCCTTGGAGTTTTTGGACTTTGGCTCGCTGCCTGGATTTACTTTTTTTCCGCCTTCAAAATAAAGGATTTTACTTTTCATCACCTCTGCCTCGTGTCATCCTGGGTAACTGCATATTTGGGTCCTAACATCCTCGGAACGTGACAAAATGTACAAGCACTTGTTAGGGCGACACGTTCTTATTTAATCAATTTTAGTCAAAAATACACGTGGAAGTTTGGTCTGCTGCAACACGCCAAGCCAGGTGGAATGCCAACGCCACGTCCACATCCGGGTTAATGCCCACTTATATACAATTGCATGAGTGACGTTGACAATCCACCTGCTCGCAGCCATTTACACCATGTTCACATTATACTTTTACATCTTGGCACACACCTTTGCTGTGTGTGTGAATTTATATCTTACCATCTCTTACGTGAACTGTCTTTAGTGAGCGCTAATTCAATTTGGCCGTATACCCGTGCATTGACAATAAACTATCTTGAATCTTCTGGACTTGATGCAACTGCAGCACACCTTAGAGGTCAGCAGGTCTGACAGGTGCAGGCTCAGGTGTGGCAGCAGTCTAACAGGTGTCGTCCCGCCTGCTTCAGTTCAGCCGGTGTAACGCAGATATAAAGTTGGTAAGTTCTGCAGAAGGTCACCAGCAGCTCGCCGTCCTGCTTGTTTTAATTGCATGGGAATAGGTAATTATGTGTTGGAGCTAATGAATAGAAAACAAAATGCATGAAGTAAGAATGACATCCTGTGGTGAAGTGGGGTACTGCAGTCCATGTATCAAAACAAACGAGTCTGCTCTGAGCCGCTGTTGCCAGTTACGGATCAGCGCCAGAAGATTCTGGATGACAAGTGAAGATGAGTCAAAAGTTGATATGTAGATAAATACATTTCACTGTATTGAGTTGTTGGTAACTGAAACAAGAAGCTTGAGAAGAAAAACCTTCACCACATCAAGTCTCTTCATGGTCATGTTGATTTTATTAAATAAAAAGAGTCCTGATCATGCAGATACAAATCATACGGTCTATGGAAGGACAATCCATAGAGACGCGTGTTTCAAACTGTAGAACAGTGCAAATGGTGACACTCCCACAAGCAAAAGAACATCATTGCAATGACTCCCAGTTACTGTTCCTGCAAAGAAAAACAAAAGAAATGCATAAATCCAGAGTTATACAAAGAGAATATAGATTATTGTGTATCATAGACAGTTTTTGTACTTACTGGAGACTTATCTCTGTTTTCTATATCTGCATAAATTAAACTAAGCAAGTTTACGTTTTAATAAAAGCAAACAAACCGCTTCAATTCTGTGCTGCAGATAATGCGACCTCAAGTTGTTCTGACAGTTGGCATAGGCCATGCCAAGTCCGGCTCCTGAGCCTAAAGAGATCGGCCATGTGCGCCCTGCAAATAAGAGATACTTGACACCTTCTCATACGTACGGTAGAACAGGCGAGGTTGAGGGACATGTGTTCCACAGTTTATAAAGACACAATAATTTGTTTAGTTCGAAAAGGTTGCTGATAAAGTATTAAAAATGTTCAAAAAGGAACATTTTTTGGGGTTAAAACAGCAGGCCAAAAATTTTAAGTTACTTACGTTTGAAGAACAGGACAGAAAACACAATTCCTAACCCCAACCCAGTTCCTGAAACACAGAAACACAGCACTGGTTACATACTTTGATAGATACTGGTAATTGTTTTTATTGGAAACTGCAGATGCACAGGTTTTGAGGATCGATACCGATTTCAGATTTTTGTGCAGTTCTGACCTGCCAGTGGCTTTTGGCTGATTTATTCTATACGGCACAAAATATCCACAAACAAACTGCGTATTTTACTACAGTTTATTATTTTCTCTTGTAAGAAATAAGGAACTAAGCATCGTTTGTGTTGATTCACTTGTCTGAAATAATATGGTTTACTTTAGTAGATTAATCCTGCCACCTGTCGTCATTGACTAGAAATGCGGGTTTAAACTCAGGATCGTAATAAACAATACAGAATCATAATAACAATGTTTATGCATGTGTGAGGAAAACCTATACTCAATTTTCTCCTAGCAAATGTTGCTAAATAAATAATGCTTCTAGTAAACGTCTGTACCCGGTTTCATGCAGCAAGAAGAATCTAAAAAGCATGCAACAACATCTAGGGGTAAATACACAATTAAATGCATTTAAATTTGAATTAACGATAGTGTTTAGCTCACAAATTACTTCATTGTCGTTTCCAAGCCCTTTGCTAGCATGCTAGCTGGCTAGTTAGCCAACCTTCCAGGCAGTCAATGACAGCTGCGTGAAACAGTAAAACAGCTTTCTTTGTCCCTTTTCCAGGACACTAAAGTAACAGTATCACACGAACACTTGGAAACATTTACCAAGTTTAATGACACCGTCTGCGAGGCACCGGTCCCACTTTTTACCGAGCTCCTTCTCAGACATCCTGACTTAGCTTCGCTCCAGGTATGTGACTCTGGTGCTGCGTTTAGGTCACCCGGAAAATATTCAAGTTGTGAAAATCAAATTTAGAATAACAAGAAAATTGCGGTGCAGTTCCCATTATTTCACCACGTCATTTATGAAATCTTATCAAATAATCGACAATGATAAAAATACTTTGAAGCCTTGAAATAAATTAACGTTTTTTGGTGCTTTTTCCCACTTAAATGTTATTGGAGCGATGTTTTTCCAAACGTCTCATTGTCACAATCAGAAGAGCTTAAAATCACCACCTAGCGGTGAAACCCTGAATTAAAAAATAAGGTTTTTGTGTTTTATCAACAAAAACTTCACCATAAGGTAATATGACTTAGTTTTCAGAACGAGTTTTATTTTACACAAATAATTACACTTCCATAAACATGTTCACTTAACCAACAGTAATTTCCTGAGATGACATTTACAGTTCATGACAAAATAACAGTGCACAAGTACATAACACTCAAAAAAGTAATGCTTACAAAATGTTACCGTGAGAAAGATGTGCAGTCAACTATTACACATTTACTCTGCAATCCAATCTAAAAATTCAGAGTAAAAACTGGTATTTATCATGTTGTAAGCATAACAATCAACTATGGCAGACAAAATGTACATTTATAAATTTACAATCTCTTTAAAAAACTGCCCACTGTCATTCCAGCGCAGGCATTTTGTTTTGTGAAACAGCCAATAGTCATTTTCTTGGCGATGAACACAACATCACACGTGGTGTACAAGTTAGCGTTTAAAACAGAGGCATTTTACTTTTTGGGCATTTTACTTTTTTATGTTCTTAAAAGATTAAACTCATCCTTTCTCCATTCTAAACAAAAATAAATCTCCCTCAGCTTCACTTCAGCATTTAGATAAATATAAAATAAACCAGTGATACCCAAAGCACCTCAGTCAAACTCCGTTCGTTTATGAGGAATTCACTCCCAACATTGCTGCAGTGAAAACACAACTACTGTACATAAAGATATCTATCATAATGATATACCCACTGGTAGTTAAATGCTTCTGATGGCTTTAATGTTGAATTTAAATTACTTTTACAAACATTATTCTGCAATCTAGGTTGTGCTTAAAAAAGAAAAAGCTCTTCCTGTTTGGTTGGTTGTTCCACCTGATCAGTTCAGACTGCAGCTGCTCGGGTCACTCATTGGTCACTGCCTGAGGGCACTGCTGCTGCTGGTGTTGATGGCTGGTGGCTCTCTTCATTTCCCATCTTCACAGATGCCTGGCTGATGGCCAGAAGGTCCCGAAGCTCCTTGTTCTCAATCTGAAAGAGCCCGGATAACCAAACGTAACCTCGTGTAGATTACTCGTTATCACCAGTCCATGCAAGATGGTTGTATCTATGCGAGTTTGGTTTATTGAATCAACATTTTAACCAGAATGAGTCAAGAAAGTCATCTCAAAGAGTTTCTAAGTTGATCTCAGGTGTGTCCAGATATTTTCATTCATAATCTAATGCTGCACCATACGCTCCAGGAAACTAGCAAACAAGAAAACCTGAGAAACTCCAACAGTTTTTATGCTAGCAGCACTAAGCCTTGTGTGTGTTTGTAGACTCATGCTAATTTCCTGAGCTGTTTCAAAGCCTTAGAGTCACTGATTTTGCCTTTTAAAAGCTTAATGATAACTCCTGACATCACGACTGCCATTCCAGTCCTTACCTCCAGTTGAGCAAGCCTCTCTTGAACAGAGCAGAAGTGCTGATCGTCCACCTGCATGGCTCTCCTCATCACTTGGCCCATCTCACATATCCGTTCCACCTGGCTTTGCACTTCCTGGATAAGATTCAGAAAGCATAACTTCAAACCCCTTTTTCTGTCAGAAAATTACATGACTGGGAATGTTCACAGCACAATGAAAGTTGGTGTACTTTGACGTAGTCTTGGTGTAGTCTGAGCACTGGTTTCGTGTCCAGCTCCTTTTTTGCCATCATCAGCTGGAGCATCTGCTTGCGATATCGACCCATGATCAGTTCTAGTGTGTACTGGTGCTCTTCAAGGGACAGCCATAGTTCTGCGGAAACAGTGGCGAAGACAAAAATTACAGACAAACACATGAACTCTAAAAATACCTAAAAACATTGTAAGGATTTTACCTTTATTCTCTTGCTGCAATTCCTTGATTTGAGTGTTTTCTTGAGTCAGAAGGATGTGAGGCTTGTATTTTGTGAGTTCCCGAATCTCTGAGCTGTCTTCTGTGTGCTAAAAGGCAGCAACAAGGAAAATGTCATAAGTAAAAAATACATTTTAAGCACTAGTTGGATGACTGTTCCACCTCTTGATAAATAATTCCCATTATTTAAATATGCTTTTAAAGGCTGGTGTACTTTTTTGGACGATCAGACCTTCTATCTCAAAATGTCTAAGTACTTGAGTAGAGTTAGAGAAGAGTGTCATTTTAAGCTTACCTGCAACCCCAAATCCTTAATGCATGGCTTAAGTCAGCCTTCTAATATAAATATACTTTCACCCAACGTTTATGTGTGAGAGACCATCTTACCTTGTCTGGAAGAGCATTGCCCACCTCCCTCATGCCCTGCACTCTCTGGCTGAGGGCCCCGGATTGCTCGATCAGTCCCTCAGCAGCCGTATCGTGCTCTTTCAGCCTTTCCAGGAGGGTCCTAGCATCCCCCAACACTTTTTCAAAAGTACAGGCCATTAGCTATTAAGTGACTAGTCGTATTTGTAAACTAAAGCTTCCAAATACCAGTTTGATCAGGCGAAAATTTGCCCGTACTGTAGCTTACGCTGGCTATGCTGTTCAAACGCACAAAAATGTTTTACAAACAAATATTCATATCTCAGCGGACCCTCCTAGATCATTTCTCAAGAGACAGATGACTAATTAAACCAGGACAATGTATAACAAAAGAAATCCCTCTTTTTGTTGGCAACTTCGTATTCGAGAGGAAAAAATATAGCGTCACTTCCGGGATTGTACCGTAAACAAGTATCTTGCCGTCAAACGTATCATCGTAGACGTAAAAATGTTTACGAATCCTTTGGTTTTCTCATTCTCGGCAAGGAAACCGTGTGCATAGACATTTTCTGAATAATTTCATTATCCAACTATCTTCATGAGTGTCTGGTGCGCAGACCTGTGGGAAAAGCCGTTTTAACATTTAATAGCATACTTTACTGCATATTAAGCATTTAATGCCTTTTAAACCTCGGTTGAGCCCAGGTTGAGCCCGATTATTTACTTCAAAACAACTGAACATCATTTCCCATGAACCCATGCGTGACAACAGAGCCAGCTGCAGAGGCTTCCCTAGCCTTCGTCAAATATCGCGGGAGCTGTCTCCCTAATCACTACGTAATGTGCCGTGCTGCTTCTAGCGGCGCTGGTGACAGTGCTAAAAGCTGTTGGGGTGAGTTTTATATTATTTTTCTCTGCTTGGTAAACCGTTGAGATATATTTAAATGTCTTATTTCGCATTTAATTTTTTTATAATTCAGGCGGGGTCACCAAAGCGAACGGGCGGTGTACAGCAGAAGTCGGGCCTGGGTGGGGATGCCTTGTTTTTTCTCGGGCCACAGCAGCGTGCTCTGGCTAACGAGCTAACGTTCCAAACGACCGAGCGACGGTTAAATAGCAAGCTGGCGTTTCTTTGACGTGTCTAAAGTACCGAAGACATGCTACTTTGGCCATTCTAACACTTAAGACGTTTCTAGTTGGTGCACAACTTTTGTAGACGCGAGCTTTGTAGGTAGTTTCTTTGTTTTCCATCATCCTCGTGCCGTTAGCCGCGGTGTTTTCTTCGTTTACCCTCGATCTGTTAGGAAATCAAACACGTTTTAGCGCATGTGTGTTGTATCGGACTTGATTAGCCGTCTGACAAATTTCGGATTTAAAATTGGTTTTGATCTAATTCCCATTTTGGTTTTTGCATTTGTTTCAGCTGGATGATGTCGCAAATGTGCCAACCTACTTCTTAACGATACACCTTAAACTGGACCTTTACGTTTATTCTTAAGTTTTCCAAATAATTACAAAAAACAATTTATACGACGTACTTCTCTTGAAAGAAAGCATCTTTGTTTATATTTTTTCGAAAGTATCAATATACCATTTATTAAAATCAAATGAAGAATACGTGGCATTGTAGCCTGAGCAACGTTTCTTTAGAAGTCTGAGGCGTTTATAATTTTATTTTAGTCAGGTTTTATTCACCATTATGCTTGTTTTTTACTCATGGATGTGTATTTTAATTTCTGGGTTTGTGACGAGTTTTTAATTAAAATTGAAACGCTTTTTATCGTGGTGTTCAGCACAATTGCTCGGGTCACTTTGACTCTTCCAGCTGAGAATAGCGGATTGTCAGGAAGTCACATGCTTGGCCCTGGCAAAGCAATGCTCTTTCTTGCTCAGACATCATCAGGGTCACTGGTACTTAACTGGCATGTTTTGCCTGTTTTATGCTGTTTCATAAAACAGTGGTACACTGATTATAAACTGCTTGTATCATGACTGGAAGTATTTTTTTGTTTTGTTTACCTGTGTTGAAATCACAAATTATGCCATAAAATATTTTCCTGGGGGGGGACTTAGTCTTTACCACACTTGAAATTTATCTGGAAGTAAGTTTTCTTTTTATGCTGTTGTGGTTTTTGCCTGCTTTTTAATGTGTAAACTCAGCTTAGGCTTGTGACCACCTCTTATTGTGGCCTTCCGGGATGGGAAACTGACTCATTGCAACACATTGACAGCAGCGGATCATGTGTCGCAGGAGGACTCCGGCAGCTTGTTTACAGAGCAGCGTATTTGGGTCAACAACCTTCTACTCTAACCTACTTGTTGTTTCTAATGAAGCTAAATTTCATGAAAGAGTAGAGCTGGGCGATTAGAAAAACATCTTATCACTATCACGATCAAAAAATCTAGGTTGTTTAAAAAAGAAAACAAATCCGTACTATTTGACTGTCTTTCATACTAAATGGTGCTTTTAGGTGAGATTCAAAGAGATCAGAAGGTTATCATTTTAAAGATTTATTTATTTTTGCACACTTTCTGTAATCTGGGATTTTAACGTCTTGCATTCTGCTGCTTCAGAATGATCAGTTGTTCTCCCTGAATTAGTCAAAACCTGTGCTCAACATCATTTGTGGTGCAGCTTATCTGACATTAGCTAGCCAAAATATGTCTACATCAGTGGCAGCTGGTGAATTAGTTACATTTTTTCGGCAGGGCACATTTATGCCCTTTTGTTTTCAGATGTTCTAGCGAAATATCACCACTAGGGGGTGCCAAATTACCATTCTTACGATCAAATCTACGTTTTGTACCTCAACACGCAATGTCGCTAAATAAAAAGGCCAACAAAAGACACAGTAGCAACAGTGCAATATGATCCTATCCTCTTTACAATTTAAGCACCATTACTCAACCTGCAAAAGTCACGGAGCAATGCTGCAGCAAAACAAAGCTACTTTCATAAACTCAGAATCATAAATCAAGTCTTACCTTTGCTTACCTTTACCTGTACTCGTTTACTCTAAAACAAAGAATGGTGAGTTAAAAATAGTTATTAAAAAACTGAACTGTGGAGAGTTTCTGGTTCCAGGCAAACATCCTGAGCTGACACTCCACTCGGTTTTGGTTTAAACTTCTGCGACCAAAGGTGCTTCTATTCTTTGCATTTGAGGGGATCCAACGTGTTTAGCTCTGTTAAAGACTGCTGTGCTCGAAAAGAACAGGAAGTACGTAATATGTAAGATTTTTTTAAACTTCATTTAGATGCAGATTATACACAGCACTTATCGTCTGTGATGTGTAGATCGTTTTAGTTTAATTTTCATGTTTTGATAGTAATTCCATCTTCTTCCTGTGAGACTGGTGGGTCGCCCTAGCGCCCCCCCCCCCCCCCCATGGACGAGCTGCCACTTGTCCACATAACTGAACTGTTGGGCTCTTTTTTTTTCTCATGACATTCACTGTGTCCTATCCTTTTAATTACCTGGCTTACGGCAACATCCTACCAATTAGCTATGGTAACAAGCTAAAGCGATGCAAACATTAGCAGCACTTTTGTCATTGTGCTTTGCGGCTCTATTCCAGCCAACGATTGGTCCATCGCGGAGCACCAATATAAGCTGTTCTTTATATCGAGGTTTTTATCAACTCGTTCTCATGTCTACCGAGAGAGGATTTTGAATTATATATTGTTGCTGTTCTATCGCCCAGCTCTACACAAGATACACAAATTAATTTTCTTTTTGGTTCCAAATAGTAGTAATGTGCAAAACAGAGGGCCTTGTTGTGGTATGTATCAAAAAATAGTCAACGCTAGCTAATTAGTAGGGATGCAACAATACCACTTTTTTCCAGACCGATACGATACCGATACTTGGATCCAAGTACTCTCCGATACGATTACCAATACCGATACTTCTACCACAAAAAAATGCAATGATTTGGAATACAAATTTTATTTTCTTCAATTCAAAAATACTTTATTAATCCCAGAGGGAAATTGATTGCTGTAGTAGCTCAGAATAATAATAATAATCAAGTCATCAAAGAGTTGTTGTATATTACAATGGCTGTTGGCAGGAAGGATCTCCAGGAGTGGTCAGTGTTGCAGCCAAACTGAAGAAGCCTCTGACTGAAGACACTCTTCCGTTGTCGGACAGTCTTGTGAAGAGAATGCTCAGGGTTGTCCATCATTTTCTTGATTCTCTGGAGATTCCTTCTTTGCATCATCTCCTCCAGCGGTTCCGAAACTGCTGAAACTCTGGCTGAGTCCTTGAAAGGGCTTGGAGTTCCTCCATCTTTTGGCCAGTGATCTCACATTGTCCATTATGATCGATGGAAGAGATGGTTTGAATTTCCTCTTTCTCTGTCTCAGTTTTGCTCCCGCTCTGCACCCACGCTTCTTGTGTTTTATCTCATTTGGGATTTGTGGCTTCAGTTGAGGTATTATTTCAGCCTTTCTAATGTTAATCAGCTGCTCCCGATTGTAAACCAGCTTGTTGCCATGGTTACGCATCATAACAAATTGCAGTAAAAATCCTCCACGCTTCACAGCACCAGAAACAGAAAAGTTAAGTGTCCAAAAAATACAGTTTTTCTTGAGAAACTGGAAGAAAAATTGCCCAACAAAAGGCAAAACTTACATATAGTCAACAGAGCTACTCGAACATGCAGCCGCCCAGAGCAGCGCAGTTCCAGAAAGCTTCTCTGCTTTCAACAGGAAAAGACTGTGAGGTAGATAAAAAGTAAAATATATGAATGGAAATCATAACAAAACTAAAATATTAGGTGAACAGAAATGACAAGTTACAGTGAAGCCATATTTAAGGTACTGTATTGGTATCGGTTTCTGGTATTGATTAACTTTTAACGATACCTATACTGGTATTGGTACCGATACCAATACCAGTATCTGTGCATCCCTACTAATCAGCCCCCTTTTGCCTTTATCAAGAGGTTTTTGTTTACAGAATAGATGCAGGTGGTCAGTTTTTGTATTTTTCTGCAGCTTCTCTTGGGACTCGCCCCTTTTTCCTGTGGTGCAAACTGTGTGTGTGTCCATTGTCAAAGAAGAGGGTTATCTAACCAGAGCTGCTTTCTCTCCCCAACAGTATGAAGTGAAGCCGAACTGAATTTTTGTACCATCCGCAACTGCTTCAAGTTCAGATCAAAACAAAGGAACTGAAGAAAGAAAAAACCTCCTTCCAAAAGCAGTAACTCCGAAGATAACGTGGGAGGAACAGGATCACTTCAAGGATTTAAAAACACGAGTAACCAAATCCTGAAACGACCAAAGAACACGCACACCTGCCCAACTGCAACACAGACGAGAAGCAATCCTATGCCCAAGCATATTTTGAGAAGCTAACTGATCTGAAACCAGAAGTTTGTGCCTACTCAACAGCTTTGACAAAGCACACGTCCCAACGCTGCTCCTAGCCCTCCTCATCCTTACTACGCTGCCGACTCACCTCCAGGGTGTGGAGTTGGTTGCTATCTGCTAGTTCCCTCCCATCGTTCCCCTCTCTCTCCCACCCTCTTCCTCTTCTCCCTCTGTATTTCTTAAGTTTTCTGCACAGTGTTGTTGCACCTGCAATTGCCTTTCATGTGCTAGATCTCTCCCCCCTTTTTACTTTATGCAACCACCTAGAAGTTGAGCCAGAAACCTGTTAGCTGTGTGTGTGTGTGTGTGTATGTATGTGTGTGTGAGAAGAAGTCTGCAAAGTGATCAAGAGCCTGGTTATTGAAAAGACAAAAGTCAACAAATAAGGTGAGTTTCAGTCGTTTTCCTTTCATAGAACAAGATTCATCATGTGAAAGGCTTTTTTGCATTTCAGCCATAATATTTGTGACTTCATAAAAGGGTTCGGTGTTGTTTTTAAAGGAAAAACTGTAAATGATAAACTTTTTAGAAAATGTCAAAACTGGTTGTGTAACACTGGCTTCAGTGCTTAGGTTTTGGTGCACTAGATGAAAGTGTATAGCTGTCTGGTACCTGTGTGTTTGCAAGCTTTTAAAACTGTGTTCTGACTTCTAGCTTTAAGATCCATTTTTAAGGCGGCACTCAAACTTTGCCTCTTAAGCACAACGTGGAACATCAGTTCAGCTGCTAGCGTTTAGTCAGAAATTAGCTGCTCTTTGTACTTCCGGTCATACTGTTGAACATCTGATTTTTGTCGTTTCTCTAAAGCCTAGTTTATGCTTCTCTGTCAAAGTTTAAACTAGCATGTGTTGACAGAAACATCTTACTTTCATACTACTTTGTGTGTCAGTGTTGCCAAGCAATTCTCTGCCAGGACAGCAGAGGCTGTAGACATGTTCTGGTGGGTCTACCTGTCATTTCAGTGACTTCTCTAGCCAACGATAAAATCTCTATTTTTTAAATAACTGACTTGCGTTTGGCGGATAGTTTAAAAATGGGCTCTTCATCCGTCTTTGCGTGCCTTTTGGAGAGTTCTTGCGTCAACGGATAATGAAGCTGCGTCTCGTCAGATGGGAGAAGTATAAACTAGGCTTGACTTTTCCAATAAGCAAGCTGAGCTGAACTAAACAGTCACCATCCCTTCAATGTTTCTAAACCGGTGATTTGATTTAGTTGATCAGATTGCGTTTCCACAGCTAAATTGACACCCTTTCTACTCTTGAGTCATCTTTTTAAATCTTTTGCCTTTTCAACTCCTCCTCTGAATTGACAGCTGATTTCCTGTGTTTGTGACACTTGGCACACTGGCTGTCCTATCTTCATTGTCCATTATGTTTGTTCCTCTCTTCACCCTTGCAGACATCCAGCAGTGTATCATTGGGTGGTTGCGTAACCGTTTTTTGTCTTAAGTCCAGCAAAAAATTCAAACCAGTAATCAAGTTCAGCAAGTGCTCAAGCAAGCAAGTTTGGTTGGAGTTTATGGGAAAATATGGGCAGCCCCTGGAAAGGCTTTGTTGAGTTTACCTTGCCTGCGTCACCACCTACCGCGTTTGTTAGCGCTGACCTGAGCAGCACCTCCCCCGTCGGACTCAGCTTGTCACCGTATGGCCGATCCGTAAGTTTCGCCTTCCTGCCTATTTTCTGCGAGCCCTACCCCATTGAGCACCCATCCACCCAGCCCTGCATCTTTGCTGTGAATGGCCTAATCTTCCATTACCACCGGGCTCCCGAGACTAGCCTCTACTCAGTTACATCGTTGCAGGGTGAGGGTTGTTTGAGTGTAGCTATAAGGCTATTTCACTGATGCTGGAGAGTCTTTATTTTCTCTTATCAAATTAAACCCTAACCCTGGCTTTCTACTGGATGTGTAAGCAGAGTGTAACGTAATACACTTAATCTGCAATTTCTCTTCCCACTGGGAACGTTTCACACAGCTGGTTCTGCAAGGTCGCAAAATGACCTGAGAGTTGGTCACGTGTCATTTCTGAAATTCTCATGAGAACCAGTACGGAGAAAGATGGCTGCATGTAACCAAAATGATCCCTGGTGTCTGTTCAGTTTACCTTGGCCAGAGGTTTCACTGGTAGTTACATACCTTTTTTTTTAACTAGTTAAAGAGCAAGTCACCCCCTGCCCGAGTCTTACTCCACTCCTACTTCCTGTTTGTACAATGCAATGCTGTTGCCTGGTAGACCGAGGGGGCGGTGCTGCTAACAAATACACACACAGGCTCATAACGGCATTGTGACATCATATGGTACTTCTTAGCCAATAGCGTTATCAGATTTAAATTCAAATGCAGTGCAAAGTTTTCACCTGAAGAGGGCACAACAATGAGTTTAAGGCAGAATATTTAAGTTTTTACTAAGATGCACTAAAGTGACAAATAATTGACTACACGTGTCTAAAGCACGATTACACACATTTATATAGTTTATCAGCAAAACAAAGTTCATTTGGGAATGACTTGCTCTTTAAGCAACTGGAAATCTGCTTGGAACTTTATTTTGAAAGTTTTGAGATGTTTAACACAGATCTCATGTTCTTGTCTGGCCTGACTCTGTAGGCACAGCGTGTTAAAAATGTGTCATACGTGACGCGTCCCCCCCGCTTCTGGGACTCTTTCGAAACGCGGTGCTGGTGGAAGTGCACCCATTCGTTATCATGATGGCTAATTGCTGTGAACTATGCTTTATGGACATAACGCAATGCTTACGCGTCCGGTAGAGAAGCCTGGTTACATAACTCACCTTCCCATCAGCCCAAAAAAGAAATTACTTCATAAAGTGTAAAACTTTAGAAAAGCTTCCTACCTTTTGCGTTTTTTATTTAAAAGTTGCGTTTTTCGATAGAGCAGAACAGGGTCTAACAGCAGAGGCTGCTCTGGGATCCCCCTCATTACCCATAATCCATCACCAGCTCTGTCCACCTGTAGATACCTGCTGTTCAAACCGTCTCCATCTCCAGTCCTGTTCTCGCCTCAGCTGGCTGTGCCAAGAGCTAATTTTAGTTCCTTTTTCCGTTTGAATGGAGGTTTTTATTTTATATCTTTTTAGAAGGGGTGCTAAAAAACTCAGTTTGGAGGTTGTACACTCATTAAGGTTTTTGTGATATTCAAATATATTAATTAATTCATTCTCTAATAAAACATGTGACTTGTTTTAATACGGAGCTGGCATACAGAGGTTGTGTAAAGTTGGGGACATCAGTTGGACGTTGTGGCATAAAGCATCAAGGTTTGGGTGTCCAAGGGCGTTTCTCAATGCTAAAGAACCTTGTCTTGATGTCTTGTCCCAGTCCCGGTTGCCTAGGAGATACGTAAACAGACGTGTTCCAATGTTCATGTCTACCGAGGTGTCTGTTCTCCGTTTGTTAGCCGTTCAGCTAGCTGAGCAAGGATACACGGGAGGTGTCTTGTAGCCTAGCCTTGGTCAAAAATTACCCAGAATACACCGCAGTATTTTCAAAAGGATGGCGGATCAGAAGCCGGCAGCTACTTCTGGGGTAAATTTCAAGTTTAAATGTAAGTCAACTACTTAAAAAAAATTCCCAAAGCAGTTATTTATGGTTGGTTAGTTGCTTAGTAGTTGCAGCTTCGGTGGCTAGCGGGTAGTAACTCAATTATATTTTTAATTATAACAAACATCTAAACAATTTAAAAAGGAAACACCTTGTTATATATTTATGTTGAAACTACTACGTATAAAATATAACGTTATCTCTCGTGTCACGTGCCGTTACGTGGAAGCCGCGGTCACGTGTTGCAAGTCTGTTCCGTTTAACCGTTTTCTTTAACCGAGGAAGGACGGTGTCCTGAGTAAGGTGCCTTGACATTGAGAAACATTAAAAATGTAAGGTAATTAAAGTAAAAACCATTCAAAGCTTTGAGTCGGTTACATTTTGAAGCTGTTGCCTTTTCCAACAGCCTGTCCCGGCCCAGTCTCCTGTGTTAAAAATGGAACGAGGCTCCTCTGAACCTCCAGTTGCTCGAAGCACTGGCTCAGCCTCGAATACCTCCACTGCTCCCGTTCACATTCCCCGATCCTCCTCTGTCTCTGGCCATCCTCACCAAGGAAGTAAAAAATACAAGCGGAGCCCCTTGTATCAGAGATCCGTAAGACGAGACGCAGCTCTTACTGACTGAGTGGCTCTCTGAGCTGATTGGTGTGGTTTTACCTCTAACCGCATGGGTTTTTACATATTATAGTTAAATAAGATTATTGTCACTTGGTTGTGAGTCAGAGGAACGTACACTACTCCATCAGGAGGCGCATGATGCTTTGCAAAGTTCCACCTTGTTAGGATTTTAAAATATCAACAGTTTTGGGTGAATTGCTGTTTTTAAGGCATGATTTGACCTTAAAGGTTTCAGGTTTGTAGGCTAACATAGGTTTAAGTTCACTCCTAAAATGTGTTGACTATTGATGAGAGATCCCCAGAAGGCTCGTTTGCATTTTGTTTTATCATCCTATCCTCCTGGGTTCTGCAGCAGCTGCATGTTTTAGTTTTTAAGTTTGGCTTCAGATGAATTTGCCGTGAACTCTCGTCTCCCCCACCCGCTGTGTTGTGAGCTTCACGCTGATCTGCTGCTGAATCTGTTTAAAACTCTCCTCTCCTCTTCTAGATGAGTTTCGACCCAGGCATGCTCCATAATAACGGTCACACCGCATTCGCCAACGGCACCGGGCCTGGCATTAGAGAGACCGGTGTGGTGGAGAAGCTCCTGGCTTCATACGGATTCATCCAGTGCTCCGAACGTCAGGCTCGCCTCTTTTTCCATTGCTCCCAGTACAACGGCAACCTGCAGGAGCTTAAAGTTGGAGGTGAGAAGTGTTGCGTGTGGCTGGGGGGGGGGGGGTTGTTTGTTAAATGCCCTGTTTCAAAGCTAAATGTTGGCTGTTTTCTCTCCCACCAGATGATGTAGAGTTTGAGGTGTCCTCTGACAGGCGCACTGGCAAGCCCATAGCAGTGAAGCTGCTAAAGATAAAGCCAGAAGTGCTGCCAGAGGAGCGCATCTCGGGCCAGGTGGGGTCAGACCTGCACGTCTATCCCTTTACTGTGCTGCATGGTTATATTCATCCAGTTAAGGAACACCATTTTATTTTTGGTTTTGTCCTTGTCTGTCAACTTTGTTTCCCTTTAATCCCGCATGAATTCTTATTGGTTTTGTGTTTGAGGCTCCCAGTCCAAACAGATTTGATCAAATGTGCGCTTGAGCAGGTTTGATGGACACTAAACTTGTTCATCAAATATACGACCCTCGCTAGAGTCTAATCTGTGCTGAAATGTGGTCAAACTTGGGCTTATCCTAAAGTTACGGTACCTGTCTGCCATCTCATTCATCACGACAATAAGAATTTATTTGTTTTGTGACTTTAGTGGATGTTTAGTTGAAACAGACACGTCTGCGTGTTAAAGCCGTTCTCCTTTACTGCAGGTTGTTTCATCAATCCCCGTGCATTTGGATGGGAAGTCTGCTCCCGGCCAGGTGCCCACTGGCAGCGTTTGCTATGAAAGAAATGGGGTAAGAGACGGATTCTCGTGAGCTTGACGCCAAAGAGTGTGTGTGTGTGTGTGTGTGTGTGTGTGTGTGTGTGTGGGGGGGGGGGGGGGGTGTTTTCTCTCGATCCCCAGTGAGTCGTGGAGGATGGCTGCTTATACTGAGCCAGGATCCTCTGGAGGTTTCTTCCTGTTAAAAGGGAGTTTTCCTCTCCACTGTCGCTAAATGCTTGCTTAGTATGAGGATTGCTGTAAAGTCACTGACACTAGTCAGTGACTTGATGCAGTTTGCTGGGTTCCTTATATAGGAAACATTATTTCTGATTGGCTTAATGAACTGACCTGAATTGGAATGTTTATTATGTGAAGTGGCTTGAGACGACTCTTGTCGTGATTTGGCGCTATATAAATAAACTTTAATTGAAAGAGTAAACTTCAGTCCTTCTACTCTTGATCATTTGTCCAAATCCTCTCAAACGTCTGTTATCTGGTGCTGTTCTCCTTTCTACAGGAAGTGTTTTATCTCACCTATACTCCTGATGATGTGGAGGGTAACACTCACTTGGAGACGGGTGACAAAGTCAGCTTTTACATGGAAACCAATAAGCAGTAAGTCGGCGTGCGGCGTTTGTGTGTCACAGCAGCACGCTCTGTTGTATTTAAATGGTTTGCTCGTTTCAGTACCGGTGCAGTGAGCGCCCGTAATATTCAGCTGGTGAAGAAAAAGCAGGCGAGGTGCCAGGGTGTGGTGTGTGCTACCAAGGTGGGTTCATCTTTATTCTAAAGTAAACAAATGTTGGTTTTGGTAACAGGAGCGTTGAAAGAGATTGTGTTGCGCCCTGTGTTGTCTTTCAGGAGGCCTTCGGGTTTATCGAGAGGGCAGATGTGGTGAAGGAGATTTTTTTTCATTACAGCGAGTTCAAGGGGGATCTGGAGGCTCTTCAGGCTGGAGATGATGTGGAGTTCACCATCAAAGACAGAAATGTAAATGTCAAGAAGGGCTGCCTGCCGCAAACGCTTTTTTGATAGCCGATGGGGTCACGCAAAGGTTCTAGCTTATCGCTTCAACACGCTGCTGCTGTCTGATAACCAGCGTCAGCTGCTAACTTGGGGTTCTATGCTGTCTATAAAGATCAGAGCATCGACAGGTTTTAATGAGTATTTAAACTCATAGATAAGGAAAACAAGTCGCTGGGCTTTAGCAAAAAATACGTGTTGGCTGTTGGCACCAAGGTTGACCAATGAGGAGCAATGCTTTGTAAAACACTAACGCAGCGCTAGTGTTTGTAGGGTAAAGACATCAGTCATTACTGTTGATGTTGCCGCTATTGGTGCAAGGAAGTAGCTCACTGTTCATGCTAGCAGCTAGCTAGCAAATTAGCCAAAAGAGGCGACTCTTGCTCTCCGTTGGCGGCCACGACGTGCTTCGTTTTGAAGATGATCGTGCATCGCCGTCATTCTGCCACGGAAGGCAGGTTCTACTTTGCAGATTTTGCACGTTCCTCTTGAATTCTTCCAAAATGCTCCCAAACGCTTGAGCTCCGTTTTCAGCTCGCCGTAATTGTAGGCTTTTCATTCGGTGCCACGGCTTACCCTGAATGCCACTCCTGCACGTGTGTGTCGAGGGCAGTGGAAGGTACGGCAGCAGTTCTGAGTTGAACTGATGTGTTTGTGGCTAATCTTGGCAGCACTGTTTCACTTCTTCAGCTTTCTACATGAGAGGCCGTTAGATTTGAATAGACCCTCTTATACGCATCTTTGAGTGCTTTGCTTTCATTGTTTGTACTTTTGTCCTTCTGTAGGGCAAAGAAGTAGCTACAGATGTGAGGCTCCTCCCACAAGGAACGGTTATCTTTGAGGACATCAGCATCGAGCAGTTTGAAGGCACCGTCGTTAAAGTTATTCCCAAGGTTCCCAGTAAAAATCAGGTGAGGAGGTTAAACGGAAAATCTAAAAAACAATGAAGGTAAACAGCTGGAAACTCAAACTCGTCCTTTGTTTCTGCAGAACGATCCTCTGCCCGGTCGCATCAGCGCGAGGATCGGTTTCACAGAAAAGGAGCTGCCTTTTGGCGAGAAGGACACAAAGTCTAAGGTGACGCTGCTGGAGGGCGATCACATTCAGTTTAACATCTCCACCGACCGCAGAGACAAACTCGAGAGGGCTACCAACATCGAAATCCTCCCAGACACCTTCGATTTCACCAAGGAGACTCGTGAAATGGTCAGAACTCTTTTCTTATCCGAGCCGTGAAACCGTAAAATGCAGAAGATCGCTGTTTAATCCTCGATCCGTCTGATCTAGGGCGTCATCGCAGCGATGCGAGACGGCTTCGGCTTCATCAAGTGCGTGGATCGAGATGCAAGAATGTTCTTTCACTTCAGCGAGGTCCTGGAGGAGACCCAGCTGCATATCTCAGATGAAGTGGAGTTCACTGTTGTGCCTGTAGGTTCTGTTAAGCTTTTCACAAAAGTATGTATCATCTGTTTTTTTATTGTTACCCTGAGCACATTTTGGAAATCTGTCAGTGAGGAACTAAAGTAAATGTGATGTTCAGGATATGCTGTCGGCTCAGAGGAACCACGCTGTGCGCATCAAGAAGCTTCCCAAAGGAACCGTGTCCTTTCACACACAGTCTGAGCAGCGCTTTGTGGGTGTGGTGGAGAAGGAGGTCATCGGAGCCTCGAACAAGAGTGCAAGTCCAGTCAAGGGCAAGGAGAAGGTACAGAAACTTCACTTTAGTCCACATAAACGTTTCCTTTGGCTTCCCGTCCCTCCTCAACTGTTTTAGTTCTAATGTTGGTTTTTTCCCCTCTTCAATGACCTCCTCCTCCTGCTCCTCCTCGTGCTTCTCTTACGGTTAGAAAAAAGACAAGGTAGGCCTGAGACCTGCATGAGGCTTCACGAGTAACAGACGAAGCTAGTCCTCGTCTACAGAAACGTAGTTGAATACCAACCTTTAGCTGGCCTAATGTTTGTTTTTTAAGAAGCGCTTGCGTTTTCATGTCTGACCCGAGCAGGTCAAAGGTCAGATGTTGGTCTGATCTAGCATCTGTACATCTATAAACCTCACGTCTAACCTGGTCTGATGCCGTTTCTCTGATTTTTTTTTTTTCTCAAGGGGAAAGTTGTGGAAAAGGTTTGTTTTTGTTGGTTGTTGTTGTTTTTCTGTGGCTGACAGCATGGTTGTGATCTGCAAGTAATCCTTGGAATGAATCCCAGAAGTAGGGCTGCACAGTTCAGACCAAACCAGCGTGGTTCAGTCTTTACGGGTGTAAATAATCGTTTTGCATTCAAATAAAAAGGAACAAATATTTATTCCGTTTCATCGGTGCCTATTTTGATACTTTCATTAAACTTGATGTAGGCGTAAGGAGGCACTGAAAGTTTTCGGCTGAAAATTGCCCAAAAGTGCATTTTTGGTTTTTGCCCAAAACGCCAAATTAATTAATTAATTTATATAATTTCCTCAGCAGGCCTTTCAGTTGATTTATTGCAACGCCTTGATTTTAGTGACCCGGTTTTACACTGGAGGCATCAGCGGTGTGAAACGGCAGCGGAACGGTTTACCCGCGAACCTCAAAGCGGTCCTTTTGACACCAGGAGAGTCTTTGCTGTGGCATGGCTTCCTTGCTCTGGTCTTCGCCGGATTCGCGACATCACAAGATCCCTTGAGACTTCAAAGATTACGGTTTCCCCCATTAAACCAAGAAGGAATCACATTAAATGTCGCTGTTTAAAGTCATGATGTTCCCCTCCGCTGCCAGAAATGAAGCCATTAAAACACACCGCTGCACTTTTGGAACGTTGCAGGGAGCGCGTCATTCATCCTTTGTTTCCTCATTTCTGGTTTCGGTGCGTCTCTGTTTAGGAGTGTAAATGTAGTTCTAACTAGACTTAGTGTTGGTAGTAACGGCTTAAACTGTGCAGTCCTGTGTTTCAGGTTCTAACCCAGCTGATGCAGGTAATCCTAACCAGCTTTGCTGCTCTAGATTAGCATCTTAGACACTTTTAAAGCACAAAGTCTTCTGATTCACTCGAACTCGAGCCTCCTGAATCGGTCTGATGTGAGACACGTGACTCATCTCCTGTTGGAGACCTTGTTTCCACTGTTTCATCTCTCTCCGTCCCTTTAGGAAGTGGAGGAAGGAGTGATTTCCTATGAAGACTGTGGAGAGAAGATCACTATACCGTATCACACCAAGGATCTGGAGGGAGGAAGCTACCCTCAGGCTGGAGATAAGGTAGCAGAGTGACTCAGATTATGTTACCAACAGGAAAGTTGTATTTTATTCTGTTAGTTCAGCAGATTTTTTTCACGCCGATGAAACTTGAAACTGTTTGTCCTCAAGGTGGAGTTCTCAATCAGTGAAGTGAAGCGAACTGGCCAGCAGAGCGCCGTGGCCATCAGGATCCTCAACCGCAACGCAAACTCCAACTCCAAGAGGCTTCTGGGATTCGTCGCTGCCCTCAAAGATAACTTTGGCTTCATCGAAACAGCAAATCACGACCAGGAGGTTTTCTTCCACTACAGGTAAAACGGGTTTGGACCCGGTGGTGTCTTCAGCTGGTGCGATGTGCAGAAACTCACCCCTTTCTCCCGTCAGTGAAATGTGTGGCGATGTGGATAACTTGGATCTGGGTGACTCCGTGGAGTACACGCTCTCTAAGGGAAAAGGAAATAAAGTCAGTGCTGAGAAGGTTACCAAGATGGCTGCCGACTCCAGAGGTTTGTTTCATCGTTGGTTAATCATCGTGGAGTTGGAGTTTTTAGATGGAACTGAGATCAACTGTTCCCCGCTTTAGTGAATGGTGCTGGTGAGGATGTCGATGCATCCGTGATGACGGGGAAAGTCATCCGTCCCATACGCAGCGTGGACCCCTCGCAGACCGAGTACCAAGGGCTGATTGAAGTCACAGAAGAAGGTTGGTGTCTAGTTGCTAAGCTTTTTAACTCGCCGCTCCATTTGAGGGAAGATTTAAGACATATTTGCCCCTCTAGGTGGTGGGAAAGGGCCGACCTATCCCTTTGGAATCATGGGAATGACGAACAAGGCAGATTGTCTGCAGAAGGGAGAACACGTGAAGTTCCAGGTTTGCACCGTCACTCAGACGGGCCAGAAGATGGCCTGTAACGTTGTCCCTCAGCGCAGAGCGGCAGTGGAGTGTGTCAAAGACCAGGTAATGGTCTCAAATGGCCAAATCCGTCCTGCCATGCAGATTCAAACATTTCATTCCTGATTCTCTTCGGTGCTCCCAGTTTGGCTTCATCACCTATGAAGTGGGTGAGAGCAAGAAGCTGTTCTTCCACGTGAAAGAAGTGCAGGACGGCGTGGAGCTTCAGACCGGGGATGAAGTGGAATTCTCTGTCGTCTTCAATCAGCGCACGGGGAAATGTAGCGCTTGCAACGTGCGCAGAGTCAGGTACGACCCGTCCCCACCGCAGGATGGCGTGAATATTAGCCAAACGGTTCAAATATCTTAATGCTAACATGTGATGTAACAGCGAGGGGCCCAAACCGGTGGCGACGCCACGTCCCGACCGTTTGGTCAACCGCCTGAAGAGCATCACTCTCGACGACGCCAGCGCTCCTCGTCTGGTCATCGTGAGGCAGCCCCGTGGTCCCGACAACTCTAAGGTACCCCCGTGTTGGCTTAAATTCAAACTACTCGCAACATTTTACTTTTTTCTTCCTGACCAGTCGACTTGTTTTAAACGTGGACCGTTTTTGATCCCAATGCTTTTGTGTGCAGGGCTTCAGCGTGGAACGCAAGACTCGCCAGCCTGGTGTCATCGACTGAGCAATACACAACCCATCCCAGTAGGCATCAGGGGGGCGGGGTTTAAGGGAATCTCATCCGAAACACGCTTGTAAACCAACTCATGTTAAAAACGCGCATGCAGCAACCGGCATGTGGAGTATTTGCCCTCATCGATACCTGTAAGAACTTTTTTTATTGCCGGCCTTCCAAGTATGCCGATGGTTTCATTCTGCAGTGAATGTGTGTGAGCGCGTGTGTAACGGAGGTATTTGTATGTAAGGGGCGTCGTTCCTCTATGTGGTGTGTGACGGTGTGGCTGTTGTAGTCCTGATCCCGTCGAGTCCGCTTCGTCTGGAATTCTGCACCTGTAACCTGTTTGACTGCGTAGATGAGCGTCGGAATGCCGGCATGTCTTTAAACCTCTGCTTCGTTTTCGTTCTTCGTGTTTCTTCGCTCATCAAGTTGTCTCTGCTGTATGCTTCCCTACAAAAGGCATAAAGCAACGTTCCCTCCATAAGGAGGATCCTATTTCTCATCTGTGCTCGTTTTATTTGAGCGGTGTTAAAATGCTTTACTGAAAGACCGAAGTAAAGGCGTGGTGTGAGAGATGGAGGTGGGAATTCCCGTCACCAGTCTAGAGCCTCGAGATGCCTCTCCGGTATTCACACGCTCCACTTTTCCCAGGTGCAGAATTCCTTGTGGCATCTTTATACCCGTAATTCTTTTTATTATTCCTTTACTATTCCTGCACATTATTTTGCTTTTTTTTGTTTTTCCTCAAATGGAAACTTGATCCTCTAATAAGTAAAGAAAATTGTGCCTACAAGCTACAAAGTGAAATAAAGCAAAAATAAAAAAAAAGAAAAAAAACAAAAATGATATGTATTCTGTTTCCAGCCAACCAGAAAAATATTTAAAACAATCGTAGGGTGGCTTAATTTTCTTTTTGTTTTTGTTTGTTCCAAGTAGAAATAATACAGATATGCATCCCAACCCTGTGGGTGGAACTATACCGTATCTAATGTTTGCTTTTTTTTATTTTCATTTTGCTTTTTGGGTGAAAATTCAGACTTTGCATAATGAAACAAATTTAATTTAAGTACGGAGAGTCAGGCGGTCAAATTCTCTTTAAAACAGCTTTATGAATAAGGGTGTGAGTTATTTTAGTTCTCTGGAGACGAGGGGGAGCTGTCGTGCCTCAGAACGTTACGTTACAGTCAGAACTAATTTCTTCGATCAAACGGGCTTCAGTTGAACCGAGTCGAGGTTCTCGTGTACTTTTGTTTATGGTCTTGAATGAAACAGTTGAATAAAGTTTTGTGAAAATCAAAACGGGTCGGCTGGGCTGTGTTTTTCTGTCAGTGCTGTTCCAGGTCCGGAAAAACAACTAATTAGGCCCGAGCAGCGAAAGCGCTGCGAAGGCCTCTTGTTTTTGCTCTGTTTATTAGGCCCGAGCAGCGAAAGCGCTGCGAAGGCCTCTTGTTTTTGCTCTGTTTATTATTTTTTATTATTCCGTGTCCGCTTTGAACGGCTTTTTGGGGACCTTAACATACCCCAAAACTCACAATATTTTGCACACTTGTCAGGCCTGGTGAAAAATTTGATATTTTAAAGGTCCCAAAAAAATCGCAAAGAAAATGGCTGAACAGCGCCCCCTAGAAAGTGAAAAAAACCCCTCTCCATAAAGCTTAGTTTATCGTACAGTTATGAAATTTGGTACACTTGTAGTACTCAACAGTCCGCACAGAAAAGTCTCTTGCAAGCATGGTCAATATCAAACAGGAAGTCGGCCATTTTGGGTTGAAATGGCGATTTTTTGCCGTTTTTGCCGTTTTCAGGGTCCGTTTCTGATTGGATTGCTCGATCATTTTTCGCACGATCGTCTCAAAAATTGTGTAAAATTGCTCAGAAGGGATGGGTGAAAAAAATGAGACAAGGATTCTGACTTTTCGTATATGTTGAAGGGGCGGGGCCAGGCCTCGAAGTTTGACTGCTCGCCAAAAAAATTTAAATTGCTATATCTTCATATCTGTATGGAATAGAGTTACCAAACTTTCTGTGGTCATTTGTCATCCACCCACAAAGTAAATTGAATGGTCGGATGATGACGTCACACAAGCCCCGCCCCCTCAGGACCAAAAAGGTCAAGTTTTACTGTGAAAGGTCCCAAATGGCCCCATTTCACTCAATCACCACAAATTTGTAGCTGGTAACTCAAGACAAGTGGGGGTTGCTTTGCGTCACTTTATGGGAGTTTTCGGCAGAGGGCGGGGCTGTGGCGGCGCAACGAATTCAGGCGTACCGCCGTGGCCTTACGTTTGCCTCCCATTTCGTCATTTCTAAAGATATCGTCACGAAGCTTCTTGTGAGTGATCCTAGTCCGGCCCCCCAAAAGATCTGATTGGAAGATCCGGTGGGCGTGGCCTATTTTCTGAAATAGCGCCCCCTAGGACCATTAAAACTGTCAGCCCCAAGCCATGCTTTGACTGAGGATTACGAAATTTGGTACACTAATGTGGTGTCTCAGGACCTACAAAAAAGTCTCTTGGAGCCAAGTGCAAAGTCGCACAGGAAGTCGGCCATTTTGGTCCAAGTACTCGATTTAGTGGTTTTCACACACGTTGTTTGGAGAGTGATGCTCCGTCGCCCTTTTCACCAATCGCTTTCAAACTTCTGCTATATACTCTTAAGACATAGAGGAAAAAATTCAACCGTCGGATTTTAAATAAGTTTAAAGGTGTGGGCGTGGCTAAGCCTCAAACTTTGACCTTTCGCCACGCCACTCTTTTTTTCACAGCTCCCTATTGGACTCCTTTTACCCAATCACCAGGAATCTCTGGTAAAAGGCAGCAGACAAGTTGAGGTCACTTGGTCTTCAGTACTGGAAGGTTTTGAAAAAAGGCGGGGCTTTGGGAGCATGGTGAAATTCGCCATCACGCCATGGAAATACGTTTGCCTCTCATTTCTTCATTTATCGTGATATCACCTCGAAATTTGTTGTGAGTGATCCTAGTCTGACCCCCAATAGAAATGGTCAGCTTAAGTTTGTGGGCGTGGCCTATTTTTTGAATTAGCGCCCCCTAGGACCATTAAAACTGTCAGCCCCAAGCCATGCTTTGACTGAGGATTACGAAATTTGGTACACTAATGTGGTGTCTCAGGACCAACAAAAAAGTCTCTTGGAGCCAAGTGCAAAGTCGCACAGGAAGTCGGCCATTTTGGTCCAAGTACTCGATTTAGTGGTTTTCGCACACGTTGTTTGGAGAGTGATGCTCCATCGCCCTTTTCACCAATCACCTTCAAATTTCTGCTATATACTCTTAAGACATAGAGGAAAAAATTCAACCGTCGGATTTTAAATAAGTATAAAGATGTGGGCGTGGCTAAGCCTCAAAGTTTGACCTTTCGCCATTACATTACTTGACTTAATAACTCCCATGTGCACAATCAGATCTATTTCAAACTTTGTCTGTGTGATCACTGACCACATCTCAAGGCAACATTATTGTGGACAGCTGACATCACCTAAGCCCCGCCCCCTGACAACAGGAAGTCTATTGTTTTATGGTGAAATGCCCATATTTGTCACCTGTAACTTAGTGAACATGACACTAAGGTCATACACTGTCTTCATAATGTTGTAATTACCATTCAGACTTGAAAGATTTCCAGAAAGGGAGGGGCTTTGATGCAATGGCGAATGCTGCCATGACGCCATGACCTTACGTTTGACTGTAACTTCCACAAACAGCCTCCAATTTGCCCGAGACTGAACATGGCAATGAACAATCATGCCCTTTAGCCAGTGAGGCACAAACGGTTGGTGAATGTTATATAATGTCACCAAAGCTGACCTCAATGGGACTTTTCTGTAGTTGGTCACAGCGCCGCCTAGTTAACTTTAACCTTCGGGAACTTTAAAAAACATGGTCAAAATAGCATTAAAGTTGGTCACTGTCATCACACCACCAGTGTGGCAAAGATGGGGTATGCCCTAGTGGTGAGACGTGTAATATAATGGTGGGCTCAGAGGGGATGCTGAGTCAGGGTGAGGTGCAGACGAGGTGACCGTTAGCGGTTTCATGTGTCGGGGTGGTCGACGTTTCTGTTCCGGGGACGTGCCCTGGTGCCCCTGGCTGCCGGCCAGGCCGGAGCGGCGCGGAGCTGCGAGGGCCGAACGACGCTGCTTGCAGCTTTAATTAGGCCCGAGCAGCGAAAGCGCTGCGAAGGCCTCTTGTTTTTGCTCTGTTTATTATTAGGCCCGAGCAGTGAAGCTGCGAAGGCCTATTGTATCTGCTCCGTTTATTATTACGCTTTCTTTCTTTCTTTTTTCTTCCGCGTCTTTTACTGGCCTTTAGGGGGTCTTAGCATATCCAAAAAGTCACCAAATTCTGGCCCAATATAGAAAGTGCGTGAAATTTACGTATTTCACTGGCGATGTGAAAGTTCATAAAAAAATGGCTGAACAGCGCCCCCTAGAAAGTGAAAAATACCCCTCTCCATAAAGCTTAGTTTATCGTACAGTTATGAAATTTGGTACACTTGTAGAACTCAACAATATGCACAGAAAAGCCTCTTGCATCCATGGTCAATATCAAACAGGAAGTCGGCCATTTTGGACTAAAGTGGCCATTTTGACCCTGTTTCGGCCATTTCTTGGGTCTATATTTGGTTGAACAGTTTGGTCATTTTTCGCACGATCGTCTCAAAAATAGTGTGCGATCGAACAGAAGCGACGGACGATTAAAATGAGACAATAAAATTGACTTTTCGTAAATACTGAAGGGGCGGGACCAGGCCTCAAAGTTCGAGCACTCGCCAAAAAAATTCAAATTGCTATAATTTCATAAATGAAAGAATTACAGATAAAGTAACTTTCTATGGACAATCATCATCGCCCCCCGAAGACAAATGAATGGTCGATTGATGATGTCACATAAGCCCCGCCCCTTCAGGACTTAAAAGGTCAAGTTTTACTAGGAAATTTTCCAAAATTCGCCCTTTCGAATAATCATCCTAAATTTGTATCAGGTAACTGAAGACAAGTTGGGGTTGCTTGGCGTCACTTTATGGGAGTTTTCTGGAGAAGGCGGGGCTGTGGCGGCGCGGCGAACTCAGGCGTACCGCTTAGGCCTTACGTTTGCCTCCCATTTCGTCATTTCTAGAGATATCGCCACGAAACTTCTTGTGAGTGATCCTAGTCCGGCCCCCAAAAAAATCTGATGTGAAATTCCGGTGGGCGTGGTCTATTTTCTGAAATAGCGCCCCCTAGGACCATTAAAACTGACAGCCCCAAGCCATGCTTTGACTGAGGATTACGAAATGTGGTACACTAATGTGGTGTCTCAGGACCTACAAAAAAGTCTCTTGGAGCCAAGTGCAAAGTCGCACAGGAAGTCGGCCATTTTGGTCCAAGTGCGCGATTTAGTGGTTTTCGCACACGTTGTTTGGAGAGTGATGCTCCATCGCCCTTTTCACCAATCGCCTTCACACTTCTGCTATATACTCTTAAGACATAGATGAAAAAATTCAACCGTCGGATTTTAAATAAGTATAGAGGTGTGGGCGTGGCTAAGCCTCAAACTCTGACCTGTCGCCACGCCACTCTTTTTTTCACAGCTCCCTATTGGACTCCTTTTATCCAATCACCACCAAACAGTGGCAAATAGCAGCAGACAAGTTAAGGTCACTTGGTCTATAGTACTGGCAGGTTTCGAATAAAGGCGGAGCTTTGGGAGCATGGCGAAATTCACCATCACGCCATGGAAATACGTTTGTCTCTCATTTCTTCAATCATTGTGACATTGCCACACAATTTCTGATGAGTGATCCTACTCTGACCCCTAATATAACTGGACAGCTGAAGTTTGTGGGCGTGGCCTATTTTCCGAAACAGTGCCCCCTAGGACCATTAAAACAGTCAGCCCCAAGCCATGCTTTGACTGAGGATCACAAAATTTGGCACACTAATGTAGTGTCTCAGGACCTACAAAAAAGTCTCTTGGAGCCAAGCGCAATGTCGCACAGGAGGTCGGCCATTTTGGTGCAATTACTCAATTTAGTGGTTTTCGCACACGTTATTAGGAGAATTATATCTCCTCGCCCTTTCCACCGATCACCTTCAAACTTCTGCTATATACTCTTAAGACATAGAGGAAAAAATTCAACCGTCGGATTTTAAATAAGTATAAAGGTATGGGCGTGGCTAAGCCTCAAACTTTGACCAGTCGCCATTACTTTATTTGACTTAACAACTCCCATGTGCATGATCACATCAATTTCATACTTTGTCTGTGTGATCACTGACCACATCTGAAGACAGTGACAATGTGGACAGCTGACATCACCTAAGCCCCGCCCCCTGACTACAGGAAGTCTATTGTTTTATGGTGAACTTCCCATATTTGTCCCCTCTAATTTAGTCAAGATGACACTAAGGTCATGCACTGTCTTCATGATGTTGTAATGACCATTCAGATCTGATAGCTTTTCAGAAAGTGAGGGGCTTTGATGCCATGGCGATTTCTGGCGTGACGCTGTGACCTTACGTTTGACTGTAACTTCCACAAACAGCCTCCGATTTGCCCGAGACTGAACATCACATCACCAGTGTGGTAAAGATAGAGTATCTCCTAGGGGTGAGACATGTAATGGTGGGCTCAGAAGGGATGCTGAGTCAGGGTGAGGTGTGGACGAGGAGGCCTTTCACGGTTTCCGGTGTTGGGGTGGCTGACTTTCTGTTCCGCCAGGCATGCCCTGGTGCCCTCGGCTGCCGGCCAGGATGGAAAAGCGCGGAGCCGGGTTTGGAGAGCGTCGGGGATGGAGCGGAGGGGGTGCGGACAGAGGGCGAGCAGCTTCGCTGCGAGGGCCGAACGACGCTGCTTGCAGCTTTAATTCTTTCTTTCTTTCTTTCTTTCTTTTTTCTTCCGCGTCTTTGAATGGCCTTTAGGGGGTCTTAGCATATTCAAAAAGTCACCAAATTCTGGCTCAATATAGAAAGTGCGTGAAATTTACGTATTTCACTGGCGATGTGAAAGTTCGTAAAAAAGTGGCTGGACAGCGCCCCCTAGAAAGTGAAAAATACCCCTCTCCATAAAGCTTAGTTTATCGTACGGTTATGAAATTTGGTATACTTGTAGTACTCCATAGTCCGCACAGAAAAGTCTCTTGCAACCATGGTCAATATCAAACAGGAAGTCGGCCATTTTGGGTTGAAATGGCGAATTTTAGCCATTTTGGCCATTTCTAGGGTCTATATTTGGTTGAACAGTTTGGTCATTTTTCGCACGATCGTCTCAAAAATAGTGTGCAATCGAACAGAAGCGATGGACGATTCAAATGAGAAAATAAAATTGACTTTTCGTAAATACTGAAGGGGCGGGGCCAGGCCTCAAAGTTCGAGCACTCGCCAAAAAAATTCAAATTGCTATAATTTCATAAATGAAAGAATTACAGTTAAAGTAACTTTCTGTGGACAATCGTCATCGCCCCCCGAAGACAAATGAATGGTCGATTGATGATGTCACATAAGCCCCGCCCCCTCAGGACTTAAAAGGTCAAGTTTTACTGGGAAATTTTCTAAAATTCGCCCTTTCAAATAATCATCCCAAATTTGTACCAGTTAACTGAAGACAAGTTGGGGTTGCTTGGCGTCACTTTATGGGAGTTTTCTGCAGAAGGCGGGGCTGTGGCGGCACGGCGAAGTCAGGCGTACCACTTAGGCCTTACGTTTGCCTCCCATTTCGTCATTTCTAAAGATATCGCCACGAAACTTCTTGGGAGTGATCCTAGTCCTGCCCCCCAAAAAATGTGATGTGAAAATCCGGTGGGCGTGGCCTATTTTCTGAAATAGCGCCCCCTAGGAGCATTAAAACTGTCAGCCCCAAGCCATGCTTTGACTGAGGATTACGAAATTTGGTACACTAATGTGGTGTCTCAGGACCTACAAAAAAGTCTCTTGGAGCCAAGAACCAAGTCGCACAGGAAGTCGGCCATTTTGGTCCAAGTACTCGATTTAGTGGTTTTCGCACACGTTGTTTGGAGAGTGTTGCACCATCGCCCTTTTCACCAATCACCTTCAAACTTCTGCTATAGACTCTTAAGACAAAGGGGAAAAAATTCAACCTACGGATTTTAAATAAGTATAAAGGTGTGGGCGTGGCTAAGCCTCAAACTTTGACCTGTCACCACGCCACTCTTTTTTTTCACCGCTCCCTATTGGACTCCTTTTAACCAATCACCACCATTCACTGGCAAATAGCAGCAGACAAGTTGAGGTCACTTGGTCTATAGTACTGGCAGGTTTCGAATAAAGGCGGGGCTTTGGGATCATGGCGAAATTCACCATCACGCCATGGAAATACGTTTGTGTCTCATTTCTTCAATCATTGTGACATCACCACACAATTTCTGATGAGTGATCTTACTCTGACCCCTAATAGAATTGGACAGCTGAAGTTTGTGGGCGTGGCCTATTTTCTGAAATAGCGCCCCCTAGGACCATTAAAACTATCAGCCCCAAGCCATGCTTTGACTAAGGATCACGAAATTTGGCACATTAATGTAGTGTCTCAGGACCTACAAAAAAGTCTCTTGGAGCCAAGTACAATGTCGCACAGGAGGTCGGCCATTTTGGTCCAAGTACTCGATTTAGTGGTTTTTGCACACGTTATTAGGAGAATGATGTCTCGTCGTCCTTTCCACCGATCACCTTCAAACTCCTTCTATATACTCTTAAGACATAGAGGAAAAAATTCAACCGTCGGATTTTAAATAAGTATAAAGGTGTGGGCGTGGCTAAGCCTCAAACTTTGACCAGTCGCCATTACGTTACATGACTTAATAACTCCCATGTGCATGATCAGATCAATGTCAAACTTTGTCTGTGTGATCACTGACCACATGTGAAGACAGTGACAATGTGGACAGCTGACATCACCTAAGCCCCGCCCCCTGACTACAGGAAGTCTACTGTTTTATGGTGAAATGCCCATATTTGTCCCCTCTAATTAAGTCAACATGACACTAAGGTCATGCACTGTCTTCATGATGTTGTAATGACCATTCAGATCTGATAGCTTTTCAGAAAGGGAGGGGCTTTGATGCCATGGCGATTTCTGGCGTGACGCTGTGACCTTACGTTTGACTGTAACTTCCACAAACAGCCTCCGATTTGCCCGAGACTGAACATCACATCACCAGTGTGGTAAAGATAGAGTATCTCCTAGTGGTGAGACGTGTAATGGTGGGCTCAGAGGGGATGCTGAGTCAGGGTGAGGTGTGGACGAGGAGGCCGTTCACGGTTTCTGGTGTCGGGGTGGTTGACTTTCTGTTCTGCCAGACGTGCCCTGGTGCCCCCGGCTGCCGGCCAGGACGGAGAAGCGCGGAGCTGGGTTTGGAGAGCGTAGGGGATGGAGCGGAGGGGGTGCGGAAGGAGGGCGAGCAGCTTCGCTGCGAGGGCCGAACGACGCTGCTTGCAGCTTTAATTTTTCTTTATTATTAGGCCCGAGCAGCGAAAGCGCTGCGAAGGCCTCTTGTTTTTGCTCTGATTATTATTAGGCCCGAGCAGCGAAAGCGCTGCGAAGGCCTCTTGTTTTTGCTCTGATTATTATTATTTTTTGTTATTCCGTGCCCCCTTTGAACAGCTTTTTGGGGACCTTAACATACCCCAAAACTCACAATATTTTGCACACTTGTCAGGCCTGGTGAAAAATTTGATATTTTAAAGGTCCCAAAAAAATCGCAAAGAAAATGGCTGAACAGCGCCCCCTACAAAGTGAAAAAAACCCCTCTCCATAAAGCTTAGTTTATCGTACAGTTATGAAATTTGGTACACTTGTAGTACTCAACAGTCCGCACAGAAAAGTCTCTTGCAACCATGGTCAATATCAAACAGGAAGTCGGCCATTTTGGGTTGAAATGGCGATTTTTTGCCGTTTTTGCCGTTTTTAGGGTCCGTTTCTGATTGGATTGCTCGATCATTTTTCGCACGATCGTCTCAAAAATTGTGTAAAATTGCTCAGAAGGGATGGGCGAACAAAATGAGATAAGGATTCTGAGTTTTCGTATATGTTGAAGGGGCGGAGCCAGGCCTCGAAGTTTGACTACTCGCCAAAAATATTTAAATTGCTATAACTTCATAACTGAATGGAATAGAGTTACCAAACTTTCTGTGGTCATTCGTCATCCACCCACAAAGTAAATTGAAAGGTCGGATGATGACATCACACAAGCCCCGCCCCCTCAGGACCAAAAAGATCAAGTTTTACTGTGAAAGGTCCCAAATTGCCCCATTTCACTTAATCACCACAAATTTGTAGCTGGTAACTCAAGACAAGTGGGGGTTGCTTGGCGTCACTTTATGGGAGTTTTCGGCAGAGGGCGGGGCTGTGGCGGCGCGGCGAATTCAGGCGTACCGCCTTGGCCTTACGTTTGCCTCCCATTTCGTCATTTCCAAAGATATCGTCACGAAACTTCTTGTGAGTGATCCTAGTCCGGCCCCCCAAAAGATCTGATGTGAACATCTGGTGGGCGTGGCCTATTTTCTGAAATAGCGCCCCCTAGGACCATTAAAACTGTCAGCCCCAAGCCATGCTTTGACTGAGGATTACGAAATTTGGTACACTAATGTGGTGTCTCAGGACCTACAAAAAAGTCTCTTGAAGCCAAGTGCAAAGTCGCACAGGAAGTCGGCCATTTTGGTCCAAGTGCGCGATTTAGTGGTTTTCACACACGTTGTTTGGAGAGTGATACTCCGTCGCCCTTTTCACCAATCACTTTCAAACTTCTGCTATATAGTCTTAAGACATAGAGGAAAAAATTCAACCGTCGGATTTTAAATAAGTATAAAGGTGTGGGCGTGGCTAAGCCTCAAACTTTGACCTTTCGCCACGCCACTCTTTTTTTCACAGCTCCTTATTGGACTCCTTTTACCCAATCACCAGGAATCTCTGGTAAATAGCAGCAGGCAAGTTGAGGTCACTTGGTCTCCAGTACTGGAAGGTTTTGCAAAAAGGCGGGGCTTTGGGAGCATGGCGAAATTCGCCATCACGCCATGGAAATACGTTTGCCTCTCATTTCTTCATTTATCGTGATATCACCTCGACCATTGTTGTGAGTGATCCTAGTCTGACCCCCAATAGAAAAGGTCAGCTTAAGTTTGTGGGCGTGGCCTATTTTCTGTATTAGCGCCCCCTAGGACCATTAAAACTGTCAGCCCCAAGCCATGCTTTGACTGAGGATTACGAAATTTGGTACACTAATGTGGTGTCTCAGGACCTACAAAAAAGTCTCTTGGAGCCAAGTGCAAAGTCGCACAGGAAGTCGGCCATTTTGGTCCAAGTGCGCGATTTAGTGGTTTTCACACACGTTGTTTGGAGAGTGATGCTCCGTCGCCCTTTTCACCAATCGCCTTCGAGCTTCTGCTATATACTCTTAAGACATAGAGGAAAAAATTCAACCGTCGGATTTTAAATAAGTATAAAGGTGTGGGCGTGGCTAAGCCTCAAACTTTGACCTTTCGCCACGCCACTCTTTTTTTCACAGCTCCCTATTGGACTCCTTTTACCCAATCACCTGGAATCTCTGGTAAATAGCAGCTGACAAGTTGAGGTCACTTGGTCTACAGTACTGGCAGGTTTTGAAAAAAGGCGGGGCTTTGGGAGCATGGCGAAATTCGCCATCACGCCATGGCAATACGTTTGCCTCTCATTTCTTCAATTATCGTGACATCGCCACAAAATGTCTGGTGAGTGATCCTAGTCTGACCCCCAATAGAAATGGGCATCTGAGATTTGTGGGCGTGGCCTATATTCTGAAATAGCGCCCCCTAGGACCATTAAAACTGTCAGCCCCAAGACAAGGTTTGACTGAGGATTACGAAATTTGGTACACTCATGTAGGGTCTCTGGCCCTACAAAAAAGTCTCTTGGAGCCAAGCGCAATTTCGCACAGGAGGTCGGCCATTTTGGTCCAAGTACTCGATTTAGTGGTTTTCGCACACGTTGTTTGGACATTGATGGCCCGTTGCCCTTTACACCGATCACCTTCAAACTTATGCTATGTACTTTTAAGTCAAAGGGGAAAAAATTCAACCGTCGGATTTTAAATAAGTATAAAGGTGTGGGCGTGGCTAAGCCTCAAACTTTGACCTTTCGCCATGACATTACTTGACTTAATAACTCCCATGTGCATGATCAGATCTAATTCAAACTTTGTCTGTGTGATCACTGACCACATCTCAAGACAACGACAATGTGGACAGCTGACATCACCTAAGCCCCGCCCCCTGACAACAGGAAGTCTATTGTTTTATGGTGAAATGCCCATATTTGTCCCCTCTAATTTAATGAAAATGACACTCAGGTCATACAGTGTCTTCATGATGTTTTAAAGACCATTCAGATCTGATAGCTTTCCAGAATGGGAGGGGCTTTGATGCCATGGTGAATGCTGGCGTGACGCCATGACCTTACATTTGACTGTAACTTCCACAAACGGCCTCCGATTTGCCCGAAACTGAATATGGCAATGAACAATCATGCCCTTTAGCCAATGAGGCACAAACGGTTGGTGAATGTTATATAATGTCACCAAAGCTGACCTCAATGGGACTTTTCTGTAGTTGGTCACAGCGCCACCTAGATAACGTTATCCTTCGATAACTTTAAAAAACATGGTCAGAATAGCATTAAAGTTGGTCACTGTCATCACACCACCAGTGTGGTAAAGATAGAGGATTCCCTAGTGGTGAGACATAAAATATAATGGTGGGCTCAAAGGGGATGCTGAGTCAGGGTGAGTTGCGGACAAGGTGGCCGTTAGCAGTTTCTGGTGTTGGGGTGGTCGACGTTTGTGTTCTGCGGACGTGCCCTGGTGCCCCGGGCTGCCGGCCAGGCCGGAGCGGCGCGGAGCTGCGAGGGCCGAACGACGCTGCTTGCAGCTTTAATTAGGCCCGAGCAGCGAAGCGCTGCGAAGGCCTATTGTATCTGCTCCGTTTATTTTTCTTTCTTTTTTTTTCTTTTTTTTTCTTCCGCGTCTTTGGACGGCCTTTAGGGGGTCTTAGCATATCCAAAAAGTCACCAAATTCTGGCCCAATATAGAAAGTGCGTGAAATTTACGTATTTCACTGGCAACGTGAAAGTTGGTATAAAAATGTTTCAACAGCGCCCCCTGGAAAATTAAAAATACCCCTCCGCCTTGACCTTTTTTCATAGTAGAGTGATGAAATTTGGTGCACCTGTAGAACTCAACAATACGCACAGAAAAGCCTCTTGCAGCCATGGTCAATATCAAACAGGAAGTCGGCCATTTTGGACTAAAGTGGCCATTTTGACCCCGTTTTGGCCATTTCTAGGGTCTACATTTGGTTGAACAATATGACCATTTTTCGCACGATCGTCTCAAAAATAGTGGGCGATCGAACAGAAGCGATGGACGAATCAAATGAGCAAATAAAATTGACTTTTCGTAAATACTGAAGGGGCGGGGCCAGGCCTCAAAGTTCGAGCACTCGCCAAAAAAATTCAAATTGCTATAATTTCATAAATGAAAGAATTACAGTTAAAGTAATTTTCTATGGACAATCGTCATCCGCCCCCGAAGACAAATGAATGGTTGATTGATGATGTCACATAAGCCCCGCCCCCTCAGGCCTTAAAAGGTCAAGTTTTACTGGGAAATTGTCCAAAATTCGCCCTTTCAACTAATCACCCCATATTTGTAGCAGGTAACTGAAGACAAGTTGGGATTGCTTGGCGTCACTTTATGGGAGTTTTCTCCAGAAGGCGGGGCTGTGGCGGCGCGGCGAAGTCAGGCGTACCGATGTGGCCTTACGTTTGCCTCCCATTTCATCATTTCTTGAGATATCGCCACAAAACCTCTTGGGAGTGATCCTAGTCCGGCCCCCCAAAAAATGTGATGTGAACATCCGGTGGGCGTGGCCTATTTTATGAAATAGCGCCACCTAGGATCATTAAAACTGTCAGCCCCAAGCCATGCTTTGACTGAGGTTTACGAAATTTGGTACACTAATGTGGTGTCTCAGGACCTACAAAAAAGTCTCTTGGAGCCTAGTGCAAAGTTGCACAGGAAGTCGGCCATTTTGGTCCAAGTACGCGATTTACTGGTTTTCGCACACGTTGTTTGGACAGTGATGCTCCATCGCCCTTTTCACCAATCGCCTTCAAACTTCTGCTATATACTCTTAAGACATAAAGTAAAAAATTCAACCGTCGGATTTTAAATAAGTATAAAGGTGTGGGCGTGGCTAAGCCTCAAACTTTGACCTGTCGCCACGCCACTCTTTTTTTCACAGCTCCCTATTGGACTCCTTTTACCCAATCACCAGCAATCTCTGGCAAATAGCAGCTGACAAGTTGAGGTCACTTGGTCTACAGTACTGGCAGGTTTTGAAAAAAGGCGGGGCTTTGGGAGCATGGCGAAATTCGCCATCACGCCATGGCAATACGTTTGCCTCTCATTTCTTCAATTATCGTGACATCGCCACAAAATGTCTGGTGAGTGATCCTAGTCTGACCCCCAATAGAATTGGGCAGCTGAGATTTGTGGGCGTGGCCTATATTCTGAAATAGCGCCCCCTAGGACCATTAAAACTGTCAGCCCCAAGACAAGGTTTTACTGAGGATTATGAAAATTGGTACACTCATGTAGAGTCTGTGGACCTACAAAAAAGTCTCTTGGAGCCAAGCGCAATTTCGCACAGGAGGTCGGCCATTTTGGTCCAAGTACTCGATTTAGTGGTTTTCGCACACGTTGTTTGGACATTGATGGCCCGTCGCCCTTTACACCGATCAACTTCAAACTTATGCTATGTACTTTTAAGTCAAAGGGGAAAAAATTCAACCGTCGGATTTTAAATAAGTATAAAGGTGTGGGCGTGGCTAAGCCTCAAACTTTGACCTTTCGCCATGACATTACTTGACTTAATAACTCCCATGTGCATGATCAGATCTAATTCAAACTTTGTCTGTGTGATCACTGACCACATCTCAAGACAACGACAATGTGGACAGCTGACATCACCTAAGCCCCGCCCCCTGACAACAGGAAGTCTATTGTTTTATGGTGAAATGCCCATATTTGTCCCCTCTAATTTAGTGAAAATGACACTCAGGTCATACAGTGTCTTCATGATGTTTTAATGACCATTCAGATCTGATAGCTTTCCAGAAAGGGAGGGGCTTTGATGCCATGGTGAATGCTGACGTGACGCCATGACCTTACATTTGACTGTAACTTCCACAAACGGCCTCCGATTTGCCCGAAACTGAATATGGCAATGAACAATCATGCCCTTTAGCCAATGAGGCACAAACGGTTGGTGAATGTTATATAATGTCACCAAAGCTGACCTCAATGGGACTTTTCTGTAGTTGGTCACAGAGCCACCTAGATAACGTTATCCTTCGATAACTTTAAAAAACATGGTCAGAATAGCATTAAAGTTGGTCACTGTCATCACACAACCAGTGTGGTAAAGATAGAGGATTCCCTAGTGGTGAGACATAAAATATAATGGTGGGCTCAAAGGGGATGCTGAGTCAGGGTGAGGTGCGGAAAAGGTGGCCGTTAGCAGTTTCTGGTGTTGGGGTGGTCGACGTTTGTGTTCTGCAGAGGTGCCCTGGTGCCCCGGGCTGCCGGCCAGGCCGGAGCGGCGCGGAGCTGCGAGGGCCGAACGACGCTGCTTGCAGCTTTAATTATTAGGCCCGAGCAGTGAAGCTGCGAAGGCCTATTGTATCTGCTCCGTTTATTATTATTTTTTTTTTTTTTTCTTTTTTTTTCTTCCGCGTCTTTGGATGGCCTTTAGGGGGTCTTAGCATATCCAAAAAGTCACCAAATTCTGGCCCAATATAGAAAGTGCGTGAAATTTACGTATTTCACTGGCAACGTGAAAGTTGGTAAAAAAATGTTTCAACAGCGCCCCCTGGAAAATTAAAAATACCCCTCCGCTTTGACCTTTTTTCATAGTAGAGTGATGAAATTTGGTACACTTGTTGAACTCAACAATACGCACAGAAAAGCCTCTTGCACCCATGGTCAATATCAAACAGGAAGTCGGCCATTTTGGACTAAAGTGGCCATTTTGACCCCGTTTTGGCCATTTCTAGGGTCTATATTTGGTTTAACAGTTTGGTCATTTTTCGCACGATCGTCTCAAAAATAGTGTGCGATCGAACAGAAGCGATGGACGATTAAAATGAGACAATAAAATTGACTTTTCGTAAATACTGAAGGGGCGGGACCAGGCCTCAAAGTTCGAGCACTCGCCAAAAAAATTCAAATTGCTATAGATTCATAAATGAAAGAATTACAGTTAAAGAAATGTTCTAAGGACAATCGTCGTCGACCTCCGAAGACAAATGAATGGTCGATTGATGATGTCACATAAGCCCCGCCCCCTCAGGACTTAAAAGGTCAAGATTTACTGGGAAATTTTCCAAAATTCGCCCTTTCCAATAACCACCCCAAATTTGTAGCGGGTAACTGAAGACAAGTTGGGGTTGCTTGGCGTCACTTTATGGGAGTTTTCTCCAGAAGGCGGGGCTGTGGCGGCGCGGCGAAGTCAGGCGTACCGCTTAGGCCTTACGTTTGCCTCCCATTTCGTCATTTCTAGAGATATCGCCACAAAACCTCTTGGGAGTGATCCTAGTTCAGCCCCCCACAAAATGTGATGTGAACATCCGGTGGGCGTGGCCTATTTTCTGAAATAGCGCCCCCTAGGACCATTAAAACTGTCAGCCCCAAGTCATGCTTTGACTGAGGATTATGAAATTTGGCACACTAATGTGGTGTCTCAGGACCTACAAAAAAGTCTCTTGGAGCCAAGTGCAAAGTCGCACAGGAAGTCGGCCATTTTGGTCCAAGTACTCGATTTAGTGGTTTTCGCACACGTTGTTTGGAGAGTGATGCTCCATCGCCCTTTTCACCAATCGCCTTCAAACTTCTGCTATAGACTCTTAAGACATAAAGGAAAAAATTCAACCGTCGGATTTTAAATAAGTATAAAGGTGTGGGCGTGGCTAAGCCTCAAACTTTGACCTGTCACCACGCCACTCTTTTTTTCACAGCTACCTATTGGACTCCTTTTACCCAATCGCCAGCAATCTCTGGCGAATAGCAGCTGACAAGTTGAGGTCACTTAGTCTCCAGTACTGGCAGGTTTTGAAAAAAGGCGGGGCTTTGGGAGCATGGCAAAATTCACCATCACGCCATGGCAATACGTTTGCCTCTCATTTCTTCAATTATCGTGCCATCACCACAAAATGTCTGGTGAGTGATCCTAGTCTGACCCCCAATAGATTTGGACAGCTGTAGTTTGTGGGCGTGGCCTATTTTCTGAAATGGCGCCCTCTAGGACCATTAAAACTGTCAGCCCCTAGCCATGCTTTGACTGAGGAGTACGAAATCTGGTACACTAATGTGGTGTCTCCGGTCCTACAAAAAAGTCTCTTGGAGCCAAGTGCAAAGTCGCACAGGAAGTCGGCCATTTTGGTCCAAGTAGTCGATTTAGTGGTTTTCGCACACGTTGTTTGGAGAGTGTTACACCATTGCCCTTTTCACCAATCACCTTCAAACTTCTGCTATAGACTCTTAAGACAAAGGGGAAAAAATTCAACCTACGGATTTTAAATAAGTATAAAGGTGTGGGCGTGGCTAAGCCTCAAACTTTGACCTGTCGTCACGCCACTCTTTTTTTCACAGCTCCCTATTGGACTCCTTTTAACCAATCACCAGCAATCACTGGCAAATAGCAGCAGACAAGTTGAGGTCACTTGGTCTATAGTACTGGCAGCTTTCGAATAAAGGCGGGGCTTTGGGAGCATGGCGAAATTCGCCATCACGCCATGGAAATACGTTTGTCTCTCATTTCTTCAATCATTGTTACATCGCCACACAATTTCTGATGAGTGATCCTACTCTGACCCCTAATAGAATTGGACAGCTGAAGTTTGTGGGCGTGGCCTATTTTCTGAAATAGCGCCCCCTAGGACCATTAAAACTGTCAGCCCCAAGCCGTGCTTTGACTGAGGATCACGAAATTTGGCACACTAATGTAGTGTCTCAGGACCTACAAAAAAGTCTCTTGGAGCCAAGCGCAATGTCGCACAGGAGGTCGGCCATTTTGGTCCAAGTACTCGATTTAGTGGTTTTCGCACACGTTATTAGGAGAATGATGTCTCGTCGCCCTTTCCACCGATCACCTTCAAACTCTTGCTATATACTCTTAAGACATAGAGGAAAAGATTCAACCGTCGGATTTTAAATAAGTATAAAGGTGTGGGCGTGGCTAAGCCTCAAACTTTGACCAGTCGCCATTACGTTACTTGACTCAATAACTCCCTTGTGCATGATCAGATCAATTTCAAACTTTGTCCGTGTGATCACTGACCACATCTGAAGACAGTGACAATGTGGACAGCTGGCATCACCTAAGCCCCGCCCCCTGACTACAGGAAGTCTTCTGTTTTATGGTGAAATGCCCATATTTGTCCCCTCTAATTTAGTCAACATGACACTAAGGTCATGCACTGTCTTCATGATGTTCTAATGACTATTCAGATCTGATAGCTTTTCAGAAAGGGAGGAGCTTTGATGCCATGGCGATTTCTGGCGTGACGCTGTGACCTTACGTTTGACTGTAACTTCCACAAACAGCCTCCGATTTGCCAGAGACTGAACATCACATCACCAGTGTGGTAAAGATAGAGTATCTCCTAGTGGTGAGACGTGTAATGCTGGGCTCAGAGGGGATGCTGAATCAGGGTGAGGTGTGGACGAGGAGGCCGTTCACGGTTTCTGGTGTCGGGGTGGTTGACTTTCTGTTCTGCCAGACGTGCCCTGGTGCCCCCGGCTGCCGTCCAGGATGGACAAGCGCGGAGCTGGGTTTGGAGAGCGTCGGGGATGGAGCGGAGGGGGTGCGGAAGGAGGGCGAGCAGCTTCGCTGCGAGGGCCGAACGACGCTGCTTGCAGCTTTAATTAGGCCCGAGCAGTGAAGCTGCGAAGGCCTATTGTATCTGCTCCGTTTATTATTACGCTTTCTTTCTTTCTTTTTTCTTCCGCGTCTTTGACTGGCCTTTAGGGGGTCTTAGCATATCCAAAAAGTCACCAAATTCTGGCCCAATATTGAAAGTGCGTGAAATTTACGTATTTCACTGGCAATGTGAAAGTTCATAAAAGAATGGCTGAACAGCGCCCCCTAGAAAGTGAAAAATACCCCTCTCCATAAAGCTTAGTTTATCGTACAGTTATGAAATTTGGTACACTTGTAGAACTCAACAATACGCACAGAAAAGCCTCTTGCATCCATGGTCAATATCAAACAGGAAGTCGGCCATTTTGGACTAAAGTGGCCATTTTGACCCTGTTTCGGCCATTTCTTGGGTCTATATTTGGTTGAACAGTTTGGTCATTTTTCGCATGATCGTCTCAAAAATAGTGTGCGATCGAACAGAAGCGACGGACGATTAAAATGAGACAATAAAATTGACTTTTCGTAAATACTGAAGGGGCGGGACCAGGCCTCAAAGTTCGAGCACTCGCCAAAAAAATTCAAATTGCTATAATTTCATAAATGAAAGAATTACAGTTAAAGTAACTTTCTATGGACAATCATCATCGCCCCCCGAAGACAAATGAATGGTCAATTGATGATGTCACATAAGCCCCGCCCCTTCAGGACTTAAAAGGTCAAGTTTTACTGGGAAATTTTCCAAAATTTGCCCTTTCAAATAATCATCCCAAATTTGTATCAGGTAACTGAAGACAAGTTGGGGTTGCTTGGCGTCACTTTATGGGAGTTTTATGCAGAAGGCGGGGCTGTGGCGGCGCGGCGAACTCAGGCGTACCACTTAGGCCTTACGTTTGCCTCCCATTTCGTCATTTCTAGAGATATCGCCACGAAACTTCTTGTGAGTGATCCTAGTCCGGCCCCCCAAAAAATCTGATGTGACATTCCGGTGGGCGTGGTCTATTTGCTGAAATAGCGCCCCCTAGGACCATTAAAACTGACAGCCCCAAGCCATGCTTTGACTGAGGATTACGAAATGTGGTACACTAATGTGGTGTCTCAGGACCTACAAAAAAGTCTCTTGGAGCCAAGTGCAAAGTCGCACAGGAAGTCGGCCATTTTGGTCCAAGTGCGTGATTTAGTGGTTTTCGCACACGTTGTTTGGAGAGTGATGCTCCGTCGCCCTTTTCACCAATCGCCTTCACACTTCTGCTATATACTCTTAAGACATAGATGAAAAAATTCAACCGTCGGATTTTAAATAAGTATAAAGGTGTGGGCGTGGCTAAGCCTCAAACTCTGACTTGTCGCCACGCCACTCTTTTTTTCACAGCTCCCTATTGGACTCCTTTTATCCAATCACCACCAAACAGTGGCAAATAGCAGCAGACAAGTTGAGGTCACTAGGTCTATAGTACTGGCAGGTTTCGAATAAAGGCGGGGCTTTGGGAGCATGGCGAAATTCGCCATCACGCCATGGAAATACGTTTGTCTCTCATTTCTTCAATCATTGTGACATTGCCACACAATTTCTGATGAGTGATCCTACTCTGACCCCTAATATAATTGGACAGCTGAAGTTTGTGGGCGTGGCCTATTTTCCAAAACAGTGCCCCCTAGGACTATTAAAACAGTCAGCCCCAAGCCATGCTTTGACTGAGGATCACAAAATTTGGCACACTAATGTAGTGTCTCAGGACCTACAAAAAAGTCTCTTGGAGCCAAGCGCAATGTCGCACAGGAGGTCGGCCATTTTGGTGCAATTACTCAATTTAGTGGTTTTCGCACACGTTATAAGGAGAATGATATCTCCTCGCCCTTTCCACCGATCACCTTCAAACTCCTGCTATATACTCTTAAGACATAGAGGAAAAAATTCAACCGTCGGATTTTAAATAAGTATAAAGGTATGGGCGTGGCTAAGCCTCAAACTTTGACCAGTCGCCATTACTTTATTTGACTTAATAACTCCCATGTGCATGATCAGATCAATTTCATACTTTGTCTGTGTGATCACTGACCACATCTGAAGACAGTGACAATGTGGACAGCTGACATCACCTAAGCCCCGCCCCCTGACTAAAGGAAGTCTATTGTTTTATGGTGAACTGCCCATATTTGTCCCCTCTAATTTAGTCAAGATGACACTAAGGTCATGCACTGTCTTCATGATGTTGTAATGACCATTCAGATCTGATAGCTTTTCAGAAAGTGAGGGGCTTTGATGCCATGGCGATTTCTGGCGTGACGCTGTGACCTTACGTTTGACTGTAACTTCCACAAACAGCCTCCGATTTGCCCGAGACTGAACATCACATCACCAGTGTGGTAAAGATAGAGTATCTCCTAGGGGTGAGACATGTAATGGTGGGCTCAGAAGGGATGCTGAGTCAGGGTGAGGTGTGGACGAGGAGGCCTTTCACGGTTTCCGGTGTTGGGGTGGCTGACTTTCTGTTCCGACAGGCATGCCCTGATGCCCTCGGCTGCCGGCCAGGATGGAGAAGCGCGGAGCCAGGTTTGGAGAGCGTCGGGGATGGAGCGGAGGGGGTGCTGAAGGAGGGCGAGCAGCTTCGCTGCGAGGGCCGAACGACGCTGCTTGCAGCTTTAATTATTATTATTTTTTTTCTTCCGCGTCTTTGACTGGCCCTTAGGGGGTCTTAGCATATCCAAAAAGTCACCAAAATCTGGCCCAATATAGAAAGTGCGTGAAATTTACGTATTTCCTTGGCGATGTGAAAGTTGATAAGAAAGTGGCTCGACAGCGCCCCCTAAAAAGTGAAAAATACCCCTCTCCATAAAGCTTAGTTTATCGTACAGTTATGAAATTTGGTACACTTGTAGTACTCAGCAGTCCGCACAGAAAAGTCTCTTGCACCCATGGTCAATATCAAACAGGAAGTCGGCCATTTTGGACTAAAGTGGCCATTTTGACCCCGTTTTGACCATTTCTAGGGTCTATATTTGGTTCAACAGTTTGGCCATTTTTCGCACGATCGTCTCAAAAATAGTGTGCGATCGAACAGAAGCGATGGACGAATCAAATGAGACAATAAAATTGACTTTTCGTAAATACTGAAGGGGCGGGACCAGGCCTCAAAGTTCGAGCACTCGCCAAAAAAATTCAAATTGCTATAATTTCATAAATGAAAGAACTACAGTTAAAGAAATGTTCTATGGACAATCGTCATCAACCTCCGAAGACAAATGAATGGTCGATTGATGATGTCACATAAGCCCCGCCCCCTCAGGACTTAAAAGGTCAAGTTTTACTGGGAAATTTTCCAAAATTCGCCCTTTCAAATAATCACCCCAAATTTGTAGCAGGTAACTGAAGACAAGTTGGAGTTGCTTGGCGTCACTTTATGGGAGTTTTCTGCAGAAGGCGGGGCTGTGGCGGCGCGGCGAAGTCAGGCGTACCGCTTAGGCCTTACGTTTGCCTCCCATTTCATCATTTCTAAAGATATCGCCACGAAACTTCTTGGGAGTGATCCTAGTCCTGCCCCCCAAAAAATATGATGTGAAAATCCGGTGGGCGTGGCCTATTTTCTGAAATAGCGCCCCCTAGGACCATTAAAACTGTCAGCCCCAAGCCATGCTTTGACTGAGGATTACGAAATTTGGTACACTAATGTGGTGTCTCAGGACCTACAAAAAAGTCTCTTGGAGCCAAGCACCAAGTCGCACAGGAAGTCGGCCATTTTGGTCCAAGTACTCGATTTAGTGGTTTTCGCACACGTTGTTTGGAGAGTGTTGCATCATCGCCCTTTTCACCAATCACCTTCAAACTTCTGCTATAGACTCTTAAGACAAAGGGGAAAAAATTCAACCTACGGATTTTAAATAAGTATAAAGGTGTGGGCGTGGCTAAGCCTCAAACTTTGACTTGTCGCCACGCCACTCTTTTTTTCACAGCTCCCTATTGGACTCCTTTTAACCAATCACCAGCAATCACTGGCAAATAGCAGCAGACAAGTTGAGGTCACTTGGTTTATAGTACTGGCAGATTTCGAATAAAGGCGGGGCTTTGGGAGCATGGCGAAATTCACCATCAAGCCATGGAAATACGTTTGTCTCTCATTTCTTCAATCATTGTGACATCACCACACAATTTCTGATGAGTGATCTTACTCTGACCCCTAATAGAATTCGACAGCTGAAGTTTGTGGGCGTGGCCTATTTTCTGAAATAGCGCCCCCTAGGACCATTAAAACTATCAGCCCCAAGCCATGCTTTGACTGAGGATCACGAAATTTGGCACACTAATGTAGTGTCTCAGGACCTACAAAAAAGTCTCTTGGAGCCAAGTACAATGTCGCACAGGAGGTCGGCCATTTTGGTCCAAGTACTCGATTTAGTGGTTTTCGCACACGTTATTAGGAGAATGATGTCTCGTCGTCCTTTCCACCGATCACCTTCAAACTCCTGCTATATACTCTTAAGACATAGAGGAAAAAATTCAACCGTCGGATTTTAAATAAGTATAAAGGTGTGGGCGTGGCTAAGCCTCAAACTTTGACCAGTCGCCATTACGTTACTTGACTTAATAACTCCCATGTGCATGATCAGATCAATTTCAAACTTTGTCTGTGTGATCACTGACCACATCTGAAGACAGTGACAATGTGTACAGCTGACATCACCTAAGCCCCGCCCCCTGACTACAGGAAGTCTACTGTTTTATGGTGAAATGCCCATATTTGTCCCCTCTAATTTAGTCAACATGACACTAAGGTCATGCACTGTCTTCATGATGTTGTAATGACCATTCCGATCTGATAGCTTTTCAGAAAGGGAGGGGCTTTGATGCCATGGCGATTTCTGGCGTGACGCTGTGACCTTACGTTTGCCTGTAACTTCCACAAACAGCCTCCGATTTGCCCGAGACTGAACATCACATCACCAGTGTGGTAAAGATAGAGTGTATCCTAGTGGTGAGACGTGTAATGGTGGGCTAAGAGGGGATGCTGAGTCAGGGTGAGGTGTGGACGAGAAGGCCGTTCACGGTTTCTGGTGTCGGGGTGGTTGACTTTCTGTTCTGCCAGACGTGCCCTGGTGCCCCCGGCTGCCGGCCAGGATGGAGAAGCGCGGAGCTGGGTTTGGAGAGCGTCGGGGATGGAGCGGAGGGGGTGCGGAAGGAGGGCGAGCAGCTTCGCTGCGAGGGCCGAACGACGCTGCTTGCAGCTTTAATTAGGCCCGAGCAGCGAAAGCGCTGCGAAGGCCTCTTGTTTTTGCTCTGATTATTATTAGGCCCGAGCAGTGAAGCTGCGAAGGCCTATTGTATCTGCTCCGTTTATTATTATTATTTATTATTATTATTATTATTTTTTTTCTTCCGCGTCTTTGGGTGGCCTTTAGGGGGTCTTAGCATATCCAAAAAGTCACCAAATTCTGGCCCAATATAGAAAGTGCGTGAAATTTACGTATTTCACTGGCGATGTGAAAGTTCATAAAAAAGTGGCTGAACAGCGCCCTCTAGAAAGTGAAAAATACCCCTCTCCATAAAGCTTAGTTTATCGTACAGTTATGAAATTTGGTTTACTTGTAGTACTCAACAGTCCGCACAGAAAAGTCTCTTGCAACCATGGTCAATATCAAACAGGAAGTCGGCCATTTTGGGTTGAAATGGAGATTTTTAGCCGTTTTGGCCATTTCTAGGGTCTACATTTGGTTGAACAGTTTGGTCAATTTTCGCACGATTGTCTCAAAAATAGTGTACTATCGAACAGAAGCGATGGACGATTCAAATGAGAAAATAAAATTGACTTTTCGTAAATACTGAAGGGGCGGGGCCAGACCTCAAAGTTCGAGCACTCGCCAAAAAAATTCAAATTGCTATAATTTCATAAATGAAAGAATTACAGTTAAAACAATTTCTAAGGACAATCGTCATCGCCCCCCGAAGACAAATGAATGGTCGATTGGTGATGTCACATAAGCCCCGCCCCCTCAGGACTTAAAAGGTCAAGTTTTACTGGGAAATTTTCCAAAATTCGCCCTTTCAAATAATCATCTCAGATTTGTAGCAGGTAACTGAAGACAAGTTGGGGTTGCTTGGCGTCACTTTATGAGAGTTTTAAGCAGAAGGCGGGGCTGTGGCGGTGCGGCGAAGTCAGGCGTACCGACGTGGACATATGTTTGCCTCCCATTTCGTCATTTCTAGAGATATCGCCACGACACCTCTTGGGAGTGATCTTAGTCCGGCCCCCAAAAGAATCAGATGTCAACATCTGGTGGGTGTGGCCTATTTTCTGAAATAGCGCCCCCTAGGACCATTAAAACTGTCAGCCCCAAGCCATGCTTTGACTGAGGAGTACGAAATTTGGTACACTAATGTGGTGTCTCAGGACCTACAAAAAAGTCTCTTGGAGCCAAGTGCAAAGTCGCACAGGAAGTCGGCCATTTCGGTCCAAGTACTCGATTTAGTGGTTTTCGCACACATTGTTTGGAGAGTGTTGCACCAACACCCTTTTCACCAATCACCTCCAAACATCTTTTATACACTCTTAAGACATAGATGAAAAAATTCAACCGTCGGATTTTAAATAAGTATAAAGGTGTGGGCGTGGCTAAGCCTCAAACTTTGATCTGTCGCCACGCCACTCTTTTTTTCACAGCTCCCTATTGGACTCCTTTTAACCAATCACCAGCAATCACTGGCAAATAGCAGCAGACAAGTTGAGGTCACTTGGTCTATAGCACTGGCAGGTTTCGAATAAAGGCGGGGCTTTGGGAGCATGGCGAATTTCACCATCAAGCCATGGAAATACGTTTGTCTCTTATTTCTTCAATCATTGTGACATCGCCACACAATTTCTGATGAGTGATCCTAATCTGACCCCTAATAGAATTGGACAGCTGAAGTTTGTGGGCGTGGCCTATTTTCTGAAATAGCGCCCCCTAGGACCATTAAAACTGTCAGCCCCAAGCCATGCTTGGACTGAGGATCACGAAATTTGGCACACTAATGTAGTGTCTCAGGACCTACAAAAAAGTCTCTTGGAGCCAAGCGCAATGTCGCACAGGAGGTCAGCCATTTTGGTCCAAGTACTCGATTTTCTTTACTCGGTTTTCGCACACCTTATTAGGAGAATGACGTCTCGTCGTCCTTTCCACTGATCACCTTCAAACTCCTGCTATATACTCTTAAGACATAGAGGAAAAAATTCAACCGTCGGATTTTAAATAAGTATAAAGGTGTGGGCGTGGCTAAGCCTCAAACATTGACCAGTCGCCATTACGTTACTTGACTTAATCACTTCCATGTGCATGATCAGATCAAATTCAAACTTTGTCTGTGTGATCACTGACTACATCTGAAGACAGCGACAATGTGGACAGCTGACTTCACCTAAGCCCCGCCCCCTGACTACAGGAAGTCTACTGTTTTATGGTGAACTGCCCATATTTGTCCCCTCTAATTTAGTCAACATGACACTAAGGTCATGCACTGTCTTCATGATGTTGTAATGACCATTCAGATCTGCTAGCTTTTCAGAAAGGGAGGGGCTTTGATGCCATGGCAAATTCTGGCGTGACGCTGTGACCTTACATTTGACTGTAACTTCCACAAACAGCTTCCGATTTGCCCAAGACTGAACATCACATCACCAGTGTGGTAAAGATAGAGTATCTCCTAGTGGTGAGACGTGTAATGCTGGGCTCAAAGGGGATGCTGAGTCAGGGTGAGGTGTGGACGAGGAGGCCGTTCACGGTTTCTGGTGTCGGGGTGGTTGATGTTTCTGTTGTGCCAGACGTGCCCTGGTGCCCCCGGCTGCCGGCCAGAACGGAGCGGCGCGGAGCTGGGTTTGGAGAGCGTCGGGGATGGAGCGGAGGGGGTGCGGACAGAGGGCGAGCAGCTTCACTGCGAGGGCCGAACGACGCTGCTTGCAGCTTTAATTATTTTTTGTTATTCCGTGCCCCCTTTGAACAGCTTTTTGGGGACCTTAACATACCCCAAAACTCACAATATTTTGCACACTTGTCAGGCCTGGTGAAAAATTTGATATTTTAAAGGTCCCAAAAAAATCGCAAAGAAAATGGCTGAACAGCGCCCCCTACAAAGTGAAAAAAACCCCTCTCCATAAAGCTTAGTTTATCGTACAGTTATGAAATTTGGTACACTTGTAGTACTCAACAGTCCGCACAGAAAAGTCTCTTGCAACCATGGTCAATATCAAACAGGAAGTCGGCCATTTTGGGTTGAAATGGCGATTTTTTGCCGTTTTTGCCGTTTTTAGGGTCCGTTTCTGATTGGATTGCTCGATCATTTTTCGCACGATCGTCTCAAAAATTGTGTAAAATTGCTCAGAAGGGATGGGCGAACAAAATGAGATAAGGATTCTGAGTTTTCGTATATGTTGAAGGGGCGGAGCCAGGCCTCGAAGTTTGACTACTCGCCAAAAATATTTAAATTGCTATAACTTCATAACTGAATGGAATAGAGTTACCAAACTTTCTGTGGTCATTCGTCATCCACCCACAAAGTAAATTGAAAGGTCGGATGATGACATCACACAAGCCCCGCCCCCTCAGGACCAAAAAGATCAAGTTTTACTGTGAAAGGTCCCAAATTGCCCCATTTCACTTAATCACCACAAATTTGTAGCTGGTAACTCAAGACAAGTGGGGGTTGCTTGGCGTCACTTTATGGGAGTTTTCGGCAGAGGGCGGGGCTGTGGCGGCGCGGCGAATTCAGGCGTACCGCCTTGGCCTTACGTTTGCCTCCCATTTCGTCATTTCCAAAGATATCGTCACGAAACTTCTTGTGAGTGATCCTAGTCCGGCCCCCCAAAAGATCTGATGTGAACATCTGGTGGGCGTGGCCTATTTTCTGAAATAGCGCCCCCTAGGACCATTAAAACTGTCAGCCCCAAGCCATGCTTTGACTGAGGATTACGAAATTTGGTACACTAATGTGGTGTCTCAGGACCTACAAAAAAGTCTCTTGAAGCCAAGTGCAAAGTCGCACAGGAAGTTGGCCATTTTGGTCCAAGTGCGCGATTTAGTGGTTTTCACACACGTTGTTTGGAGAGTGATACTCCGTCACCCTTTTCACCAATCACTTTCAAACTTCTGCTATATAGTCTTAAGACATAGAGGAAAAAATTCAACCGTCGGATTTTAAATAAGTATAAAGGTGTGGGCGTGGCTAAGCCTCAAACTTTGACCTTTCGCCACGCCACTCTTTTTTTCACAGCTCCTTATTGGACTCCTTTTACCCAATCACCAGGAATCTCTGGTAAATAGCAGCAGGCAAGTTAAGGTCACTTGGTCTCCAGTACTGGAAGGTTTTGCAAAAAGGCGGGGCTTTGGGAGCATGGCGAAATTCGCCATCACGCCATGGAAATACGTTTGCCTCTCATTTCTTCATTTATCGTGATATCACCTCGACCATTGTTGTGAGTGATCCTAGTCTGACCCCCAATAGAAAAGGTCAGCTTAAGTTTGTGGGCGTGGCCTATTTTCTGTATTAGCGCCCCCTAGGACCATTAAAACTGTCAGCCCCAAGCCATGCTTTGACTGAGGATTACGAAATTTGGTACACTAATGTGGTGTCTCAGGACCTACAAAAAAGTCTCTTGGAGCCAAGTGCAAAGTCGCACAGGAAGTCGGCCATTTTGGTCCAAGTGCGCGATTTAGTGGTTTTCACACACGTTGTTTGGAGAGTGATGCTCCGTCGCCCTTTTCACCAATCGCCTTCGAGCTTCTGCTATATACTCTTAAGACATAGAGGAAAAAATTCAACCGTCGGATTTTAAATAAGTATAAAGGTGTGGGCGTGGCTAAGCCTCAAACTTTGACCTTTCGCCACGCCACTCTTTTTTTCACAGCTCCCTATTGGACTCCTTTTACCCAATCACCTGGAATCTCTGGTAAATAGCAGCTGACAAGTTGAGGTCACTTGGTCTACAGTACTGGCAGGTTTTGAAAAAAGGCGGGGCTTTGGGAGCATGGCGAAATTCGCCATCACGCCATGGCAATACGTTTGCCTCTCATTTCTTCAATTATCGTGACATCGCCACAAAATGTCTGGTGAGTGATCCTAGTCTGACCCCCAATAGAAATGGGCATCTGAGATTTGTGGGCGTGGCCTATATTCTGAAATAGCGCCCCCTAGGACCATTAAAACTGTCAGCCCCAAGACAAGGTTTGACTGAGGATTACGAAAATTGGTACACTCATGTAGGGTCTCTGGCCCTACAAAAAAGTCTCTTGGAGCCAAGCGCAATTTCGCACAGGAGGTCGGCCATTTTGGTCCAAGTACTCGATTTAGTGGTTTTCGCACACGTTGTTTGGACATTGATAGCCCGTTGCCCTTTACACCGATCACCTTCAAACTTATGCTATGTACTTTTAAGTCAAAGGGGAAAAAATTCAACCGTCGGATTTTAAATAAGTATAAAGGTGTGGGCGTGGCTAAGCCTCAAACTTTGACCTTTCGCCATGACATTACTTGACTTAATAACTCCCATGTGCATGATCAGATCTAATTCAAACTTTGTCTGTGTGATCACTGACCACATCTCAAGACAAAGACAATGTGGACAGCTGACATCACCTAAGCCCCGCCCCCTGACAACAGGAAGTCTATTGTTTTATGGTGAAATGCCCATATTTGTCCCCTCTAATTTAATGAAAATGACACTCAGGTCATACAGTGTCTTCATGATGTTTTAAAGACCATTCAGATCTGATAGCTTTCCAGAAAGGGAGGGGCTTTGATGTCATGGTGAATGCTGGCGTGACGCCATGACCTTACATTTGACTGTAACTTCCACAAACGGCCTCCGATTTGCCCGAAACTGAATATGGCAATGAACAATCATGCCCTTTAGCCAATGAGGCACAAACGGTTGGTGAATGTTATATAATGTCACCAAAGCTGACCTCAATGGGACTTTTCTGTAGTTGGTCACAGCGCCACCTAGATAACGTTATCCTTCGATAACTTTAAAAAACATGGTCAGAATAGCATTAAAGTTGGTCACTGTCATCACACCACCAGTGTGGTAAAGATAGAGGATTCCCTAGTGGTGAGACATAAAATATAATGGTGGGCTCAAAGGGGATGCTGAGTCAGGGTGAGTTGCGGACAAGGTGGCCGTTAGCAGTTTCTGGTGTTGGGGTGGTCGACGTTTGTGTTCTGCGGACGTGCCCTGGTGCCCCGGGCTGCCGGCCAGGCCGGAGCGGCGCGGAGCTGCGAGGGCCGAACGACGCTGCTTGCAGCTTTAATTAGGCCCGAGCAGTGAAGCTGCGAAGGCCTATTGTATCTGCTCCGTTTATTATTTTTAGGCCCGAGCAGTGAAGCTGCGAAGGCCTATTGTATCTGCTCCGTTTATTATTTTTTTTCTTTTTTTTTTTCTTTCTTTTTTTTTCTTCCGCGTCTTTGGATGGCCTTTAGGGGGTCTTAGCATATCCAAAAACTCACCAAATTCTGGCCCAATATAGAAAGTGCGTGAAATTTACGTATTTCACTGGCAACGTGAAAGTTGGTAAAAAATTGTTTCAACAGCGCCCCCTGGAAAATTAAAAATACCCCTCCGCTTTGACCTTTTTTCATAGTAGAGTGATGAAATTTGGTACACTTGTAGAACTCAACAATACGCACAGAAAAGCCTCTTGCACCCATGGTCAATATCAAACAGGAAGTCGGCCATTTTGGACTAAAGTGGCCATTTTGACCCCATTTTGGCCATTTCTAGGGTCTATATTTGGTTGAACAGTTTGGTCATTTTTCGCACGATCGTCTCAAAAATAGTGTGCGATCGAACAGAAGCGATGGACGATTAAAATGAGACAATAAAATTGACTTTTCGTAAATACTGAAGGGGCGGGACCAGGCCTCAAAGTTCGAGCACTCGCCAAAAAAATTCAAATTGCTATAGATTCATAAATGAAAGAATTACAGTTAAAGAAATGTTCTATGGACAATTGTCGTCGCCCTCCGAAGACAAATGAATGGTCGATTGATGATGTCACATAAGCCCCGCCCCCTCAGGACTTGAAAGGTCAAGTTTTACTAGGAAATTTCCCAAAATTCGCCCTTTCAAATAATCACCCCAAATTTGTAGCAGGTCACTGAAGACAAGTTGGGGTTGCTTGCCGTCACTTTATGGGAGTTTTCTGCAGAAGGCGGGGCTGTGGCGGCGCGGCGAAGTCAGGCGTACCGACGTGGCCTTACGTTTGCCTCCCATTTCGTCATTTCTAGAGATATCGCCACGAAACGTCTTGGGAGTGATCCTAGTCCGGCCCCCCCAAAAATGTGATGTGAACATCCGGTGGGCGTGGCCTATTTTCTGAAATAGCGCCCTCTAGGACCATTAAAACTGCCAGCCCCAAGCCATGCTTTGACTGACGAGTACAAAATTTGGTACACTAATGTGGTGTCTCAGGACCTACAAAAAAGTCTCTTGGAGCCAAGTGCAATGTCGCACAGGAAGTCGGCCATTTTGGTCCAAGTGCGCGATTTAGTGGTTTTCGCACACGTTGTTTGGAGAGTGATGCTCCGTCGCCCTTTTCACCAATTGCCTTCACACTTCTGCTATATACTCTTAAGACATAGATGAAAAAATTCAGCCGTCGGATTTTAAATAAGTATAAAGGTGTGGGCGTGGCTAAGCCTCAAACTTTGACCTGTCGCCACGCCACTCTTTTTTTCACAGCTCCCTATTGGACTACTTTTAACCAATCACCACCAAACAGTGGCAAATAGCAGCAGACAAGTTGAGGTCACTTAGTCTATAGTACTGGCAGGTTTCGAATAAAGGCGGGGCTTTGAGAGCATGGCAAAATTCGCCATCACGCCATGGAAATACGTTTGTCTCTCATTTCTTCAATCATTGTGACATCGCCACACAAGTTCTGATGAGTGATCCTACTCTGACCCCTAATAGAACTGGGCAGCTGAAATTTGTGGGCGTGGCCTATTTTCTGAAATAGCGCCCCCTAGGTCCATTAAAACTGTCAGCCCCAAGCCTTGCTTTGACTGAGGAGTACGAAATTTGGTACACTAATGTGGTGTCTCAGGACCTACAAAAAAGTCTCTTGGAGTCAAGTGCGAAGTCGCACAGGAAGTCGGCCATTTTGGTCCAAGTACTGGATTTAGTGGTTTTCGCACACGTTGTTTGGAGAAGGATGCTCCATCACCCTTTTCACCAATCACTTTCAAACATCTGTTATCCACTCTTAAGACATAAAAGAAAAAATTCAACCGTCGGATTTTAAATAAGTATAAAGCTGTGGGCGTGGCTAAGCCTCAAACTTTGACCTGTCGCCACGCCACTCTTTTTTTCACAGCTCCCTATTGGGCTCCTTTTAACCAATCACCAGCAATCACTGGCTAATAGCAGCAGACAAGTTGAGGTCACTTGTTCTATAGTACTGGCAGGTTTCGAGTAAAGGCGGGGCTTTGGGAGCATGGCGAATTTCGCCATCACGCCATGGATATATGTTTGTCTCTCATTTCTTCAATTATTGTCACATCGCCACACAACTTCTGATGAGTGATCCTACTCTGACCCCCAATAGAAATGGACAGCTGAAGTTTGTGGGCGTGGCCTATTTTCTGAAATAGCGCCCCCTAGGACCATTAAAACTGTCAGCCCCAAGCCATGCTTTGACTGAGGATCACGAAATTTGGCACACTAATGTAGTGTCTCAGGACCTACAAAAAAGTCTCTTGGAGCCAAGCGCAATGTCGCACAGGAGGTCGGCCATTTTGGTCCAAGTACGCGATTTAGTGGTTTTCGCACACGTTATTAGGAGAATGATATCTCGTCGCACTTTCCACCGATCACCTTCAAACTCCTGCTATATACTCTTAAGACATAAAGGAAAAAATTCAACCGTCGGATTTTAAATAAGTATAAAGGTGTGGGCGTGGCTAAGCCTCAAACTTTGACCAGTCGCCATTACGTTACTTGACTTAATAACTCCCATGTGCATGATCAGATCAATTTCAAACTTTGTCTGTGTGATCACTGACCACATCTCAAGACAGTGACAATGTGGACAGCTGGCATCACCTAAGCCCTGCCCCCTGACTACAGGAAGTCTACTGTTTTATGGTGAAATGCCCATATTTGTCCCCTCTAATTTAGTCAACATGACACTAAGGTCATGCACTGTCTTCATGATGTTGTAATGACCATTCAGATCTGATAGCTTTTCAGAAAGGGAGGGGCTTTGATGCCATGGCGAATTCTGGCGTGACGCTGTGACCTTACGTTTGACTGTAACTTCCACTAACAGCCTCCGATCTGCCCGAGACTGAACATCACATCACCAGTGTGGTAAAGATAGAGTATCTCCTAGTGGTGAGACGTGTAATGGTGGGCTCAGAGGGGATGCTGAGTCAGGGTGAGGTGTGGACGAGGAGGCCGTTCACGGTTTCTGGTGTCGGGGTGGTTGACTTTCTGTTCTGCCAGACGTGCCCTGGTGCCCCCGGCTGCCGGCCTGGATGGAGAAGCGCTGAGCTGGGTTTGGAGAGTGTCGGGGATGGAGCGGAGGGGGTGCGGAAGGAGGGCGAGCAGCTTCGCTGCGAGGGCCGAACGACGCTGCTTGCAGCTTTAATTTTTTTTCTTTCTTTCTTTCTTTTTTTTTCTTCCGCGTCTTTGGATGGCCTTTAGGGGGTCTTAGCATATCCAAAAAGTCACCAAATTCTGGCCCAATATAGAAAGTGCGTGAAATTTACGTATTTCACTGGCAACGTGAAAGTTGGTAAAAAAATGTTTCAACAGCGCCCCCTGGAAAATTAAAAATACCCCTCCGCTTTGACCTTTTTTCATAGTAGAGTGATGAAATTTGGTACACTTGTAGAACTCAACAATACGCACAGAAAAGCCTCTTGCACCCATGGTCAATATCAAACAGGAAGTCGGCCATTTTGGACTAAAGTGGCCATTTTGACCCCGTTTTGGCCATTTCTAGGGTCTATATTTGGTTTAACAGTTTGGTCATTTTTCGCACGATCGTCTCAAAAATAGTGTGCGATCGAACAGAAGCGATGGACGATTAAAATGAGACAATAAAATTGACTTTTCGTAAATACTGAAGGGGCGGGACCAGGCCTCAAAGTTAGAGCACTCGCCAAAAAAATTCAAATTGCTATAGATTCATAAATGAAAGAATTACAGTTAAAGAAATGTTCTAAGGACAATCGTCGTCGCCCTTTGAAGACAAATGAATGGTCGATTGATGATGTCACATAAGCCCCGCCCCCTCAGGACTTAAAAGGTCAAGATTTACTGGGAAATTTTCCAAAATTCGCCCTTTCCAATAATCACCCCAAATTTGTAGCGGGTAACTGAAGACAAGTTGGGGTTGCTTGGCGTCACTTTATGGGAGTTTTCTCCAGAAGGCGGGGCTGTGGCGGCGCGGCGAAGTCAGGCGTACCGCTTAGGCCTTACGTTTGCCTCCCATTTCGTCATTTCTAGAGATATCACCACAAAACCTCTTGGGAGTGATCCTAGTTCAGCCCCCCACAAAATGTGATGTGAACATCCGGTGGGCGTGGCCTATTTTCTGAAATAGCGCCCCCTAGGACCATTAAAACTGTCAGCCCCAAGTCATGCTTTGACTGAGGATCATGAAATTTGGCACACTAATGTGGTGTCTCAGGACCTACAAAAAAGTCTCTTGGAGCCAAGTGCAAAGTCGCACAGGAAGTCGGCCATTTTGGTCCAAGTACTCGATTTAGTGGTTTTCGCACACGTTGTTTGGAGAGTGATGCTCCATCGCCCTTTTCACCAATCGCCTTCAAACTTCTGCTATAGACTCTTAAGACATAAAGGAAAAAATTCAACCGTCAGATTTTAAATAAGTATAAAGGTGTGGGCGTGGCTAAGCCTCAAACTTTGACCTGTCACCACGCCACTCTTTTTTTCACAGCTACCTATTGGACTCCTTTTACCCAATCGCCAGCAATCTCTGGCGAATAGCAGCTGACAAGTTGAGGTCACTTAGTCTCCAGTACTGGCAGGTTTTGAAAAAAGGCGGGGCTTTGGGAGCATGGCAAAATTCACCATCACGCCATGGCAATACGTTTGCCTCTCATTTCTTCAATTATCGTGCCATCACCACAAAATGTCTGGTGAGTGATCCTAGTCTGACCCCCAATAGATTTGGACAGCTGTAGTTTGTGGGCGTGGCCTATTTTCTGAAATGGCGCCCTCTAGGACCATTAAAACTGTCAGCCCCTAGCCATGCTTTGACTGAGGAGTACGAAATCTGGTACACTAATGTGGTGTCTCCGGTCCTACAAAAAAGTCTCTTGGAGCCAAGTGCAAAGTCGCACAGGAAGTCGGCCATTTTGGTCCAAGTAGTCGATTTAGTGGTTTTCGCACACGTTGTTTGGAGAGTGTTACACCATTGCCCTTTTCACCAATCACCTTCAAACTTCTGCTATAGACTCTTAAGACAAAGGGGAAAAAATTCAACCTACGGATTTTAAATAAGTATAAAGGTGTGGGCGTGGCTAAGCCTCAAACTTTGACCTGTCGCAACGCCACTCTTTTTTTCACAGCTCCCTATTGGACACCTTTTAACCAATCACCAGCAATCACTGGCAAATAGCAGCAGACAAGTTGAGGTCACTTGGTCTATAGTACTGGCAGGTTTCGAATAAAGGCGGGGCTTTGGGAGCATGGCGAAATTCGCCATCACGCCATGGAAATACGTTTGTCTCTCATTTCTTCAATCATTGTGACATCGCCACACAATTTCTGATGAGTGATCCTACTCTGACCCCTAATAGAATTGGACAGCTGAAGTTTGTGGGCGTGGCCTATTTTCTGAAATAGCGCCCCCTAGGACCATTAAAACTGTCAGCCCCAAGCCGTGCTTTGACTGAGGATCACGAACTTTGGCACACTAATGTAGTGTCTCAGGACCTACAAAAAAGTCTCTTGGAGCCAAGCGCAATGTCGCACAGGAGGTCGGCCATTTTGGTCCAAGTACTCGATTTAGTGGTTTTCGCACACGTTATTAGGAGAATGATGTCTCGTCGCCCTTTCCACCGATCACCTTCAAACTCTTGCTATATACTCTTAAGACATAGAGGAAAAGATTCAACCGTCGGATTTTAAATAAGTATAAAGGTGTGGGCGTGGCTAAGCCTCAAACTTTGACCAGTCGCCATTACGTTACTTGACTCAATAACTCCCTTGTGCATGATCAGATCAATTTCAAACTTTGTCCGTGTGATCACTGACCACATCTGAAGACAGTGACAATGTGGACAGCTGGCATCACCTAAGCCCCGCCCCCTGACTACAGGAAGTCTTCTGTTTTATGGTGAAATGCCCATATTTGTCCCCTCTAATTTAGTCAACATGACACTAAGGTCATGCACTGTCTTCATGATGTTGTAATGACTATTCAGATCTGATAGCTTTTCAGAAAGGGAGGAGCTTTGATGCCATGGCGATTTCTGGCGTGACGCTGTGACCTTACGTTTGACTGTAACTTCCACAAACAGCCTCCGATTTGCCAGAGACTGAACATCACATCACCAGTGTGGTAAAGATAGAGTATCTCCTAGTGGTGAGACGTGTAATGCTGGGCTCAGAGGGGATGCTGAATCAGGGTGAGGTGTGGACGAGGAGGCCGTTCACGGTTTCTGGTGTTGGGGTGGTTGACTTTCTGTTCTGCCAGACGTGCCCTGGTGCCCCCGGCTGCCGGCCAGGATGGACAAGCGCGGAGCTGGGTTTGGAGAGCGTCGGGGATGGAGCGGAGGGGGTGCGGAAGGAGGGCGAGCAGCTTCGCTGCGAGGGCCGAACGACGCTGCTTGCAGCTTTAATTAGGCCCGAGCAGCGAAAGCGCTGCGAAGGCCTCTTGTTTTTGCTCTGATTATTATTATTTTTTGTTATTCCGTGCCCCCTTTGAACAGCTTTTTGGGGACCTTAACATACCCCAAAACTCACAATATTTTGCACACTTGTCAGGCCTGGTGAAAAATTTGATATTTTAAAGGTCCCAAAAAAATCGCAAAGAAAATGGCTGAACAGCGCCCCCTACAAAGTGAAAAAAACCCCTCTCCATAAAGCTTAGTTTATCGTACAGTTATGAAATTTGGTACACTTGTAGTACTCAACAGTCCGCACAGAAAAGTCTCTTGCAACCATGGTCAATATCAAACAGGAAGTCGGCCATTTTGGGTTGAAATGGCGATTTTTTGCCGTTTTTGCCGTTTTTAGGGTCCGTTTCTGATTGGATTGCTCGATCATTTTTCGCACGATCGTCTCAAAAATTGTGTAAAATTGCTCAGAAGGGATGGGCGAACAAAATGAGATAAGGATTCTGAGTTTTCGTATATGTTGAAGGGGCGGAGCCAGGCCTCGAAGTTTGACTACTCGCCAAAAATATTTAAATTGCTATAACTTCATAACTGAATGGAATAGAGTTACCAAACTTTCTGTGGTCATTCGTCATCCACCCACAAAGTAAATTGAAAGGTCGGATGATGACATCACACAAGCCCCGCCCCCTCAGGACCAAAAAGATCAAGTTTTACTGTGAAAGGTCCCAAATTGCCCCATTTCACTTAATCACCACAAATTTGTAGCTGGTAACTCAAGACAAGTGGGGGTTGCTTGGCGTCACTTTATGGGAGTTTTCGGCAGAGGGCGGGGCTGTGGTGGCGCGGCGAATTCAGGCGTACCGCCTTGGCCTTACGTTTGCCTCCCATTTCGTCATTTCCAAAGATATCGTCACGAAACTTCTTGTGAGTGATCCTAGTCCGGCCCCCCAAAAGATCTGATGTGAACATCTGGTGGGCGTGGCCTATTTTCTGAAATAGCGCCCCCTAGGACCATTAAAACTATTAGCCCCAAGCCATGCTTTGACTGAGGATTACGAAATTTGGTACACTAATGTGGTGTCTCAGGACCTACAAAAAAGTCTCTTGGAGTCAAGTTCAAAGTCGCACAGGAAGTCGGCCATTTTGGATCAAGTACGCGATTTAGTGGTTTTCGCACACGTTGTTTGGAGAGTGATGCTCCGTCGCCCTTTTCACCAATCTCCTTCAAACTTCTGCTATATACCCTTAAGACATAGGGGAAAAAATTCAACCGTCGGATTTTTCAAAAGTTGAAAGGTGTGGGCGTGGCTAAGCCTCAAACTTTGACCTGTCGCCACGCTACTCTTTTTTTCACAGCTCCCTACTGGACTCCTTTTACCCAATCACCAGGATTCTGTGGCAAACAGCAGTAGACAAGTTGAGGTTACTTGGTCTCCAGTACTGGCAGGTTTTGAAAAAAGGCGGGGCTTTGGGACCATGGCGAAAATCGCCATCACGCCATGGAAATACGTTTGTCTCTCATTTCTTCAGTTATCGTGATATTGCTACGAAACTTCTGGTGAGTGATCCTAGTCTGAGCTCCAAGAGAAATAGACAGCTGAATTTTGTGGGCGTGGCCTATGTTTTGAAATAGCGCCCCCTAGGACCATTTAAACTATTAGCCCCAAGCCATGCTTTGACTGAGGATTACGAAATTTGGTACACTAATGTGGTGTCTCAGGACCTACAAAAAAGTCTCTTGGAGTCAAGTTCAAAGTCGCACAGGAAGTCGGCCATTTTGGATCAAGTACGCGATTTAGTGGTTTTCGCACACGTTGTTTGGAGAGTGATGCTCCGTCGCCCTTTTCACCAATCTCCTTCAAACTTCTGCTATATACCCTTAAGACATAGGGGAAAAAATTTAACCGTCGGATTTTTCAAAAGTTGAAAGGTGTGGGCGTGGCTAAGCCTCAAACTTTGACCTGTCGCCACGCTACTCTTTTTTTCACAGCTCCCTACTGGACTCCTTTTACCCAATCACCAGGATTCTGTGGCAAACAGCAGTAGACAAGTTGAGGTTACTTGGTCTCCAGTACTGGCAGGTTTTGAAAAAAGGCGGGGCTTTGGGACCATGGCGAAAATCGCCATCACGCCAAGGAAATACGTTTGTCTCATTTCTTCAGTTATCGTGATATTGCTACGAAACTTCTGGTGAGTGATCCTAGTCTGAGCTCCAAGAGAAATAGACAGCTGAAGTTTGTGGGCGTGGCCTATATTCTTAAATAGCGCCCCCTAGAGCCATTAAAACTTTCAGCCCCAAGCCATTCTTTGACTGAGGATTACGAAATTTGGTACACTAATGTGGGGTCTCAGGACCTACAAAAAAGTCTCTTGGAGCCAAGCGTAAAGTCGCACAGGAAGTCGGCCATTTTGGTGCAAGTACGTGATTTAGTGGTTTTCGCACACATTGTTTGGAGAGTGATGCTCCGTCGCCCTTTTCACCAATCACCTTCAAACTTCTGCAATACACTCTTAAGACATAGGGGAAAAAATTCAACCGTCGGATTTTTCAAAAGTTGAAAGGTGTGGGCGTGGCTAAGCCTCAAACGTTGACCTTTCGCCATTACTTTACTTGACTTAATAACTCCCATGTGCATGATCAGATCTTTTTCGAACTTTGTCTGTGTGATCATTGACCATATCTGTAAACAATGACAATGTGGACAGCTGACATCACCTAAGCCCCGCCCCCTGACTACAGGAATTTATTTTTTATGCTGAAATGCCCATATTTGTCCCCTCTAATTTAGTCAACATGACCCTAAGGTCATGCACTGTCTTCATGATGCTGTAATGACCATTCAGATCTGATAGCTTTCCAGAAAGGGAGGGGCTTTGATGCCATGGCGAATTCTGGCGTAACGCCGTAATCTTAATATTCAATTTAATGGTGAGCTCAGAGGGGATGCTGAGTCAGGGTGAGGTGCAGACTAGGAGGCCATTCGCGGTTTCTGGTGTCGGGGTGGTTGACGTTTCTGTTCTGTCAGACGTGCACTGGTGCGACGGCAGACCGGAGCGGCGCGGAGCTGCGAGGGCCGAACGACGCTGCTTGCAGCTTTAATTATTTTTTGTTATTCCGTGCCCCCTTTGAACAGCTTTTTGGGGACCTTAACATACCCCAAAACTCACAATATTTTGCACACTTGTCAGGCCTGGTGAAAAATTTGATATTTTAAAGGTCCCAAAAAAATCGCAAAGAAAATGGCTGAACAGCGCCCCCTACAAAGTGAAAAAAACCCCTCTCCATAAAGCTTAGTTTATCGTACAGTTATGAAATTTGGTACACTTGTAGTACTCAACAGTCCGCACAGAAAAGTCTCTTGCAACCATGGTCAATATCAAACAGGAAGTCGGCCATTTTGGGTTGAAATGGCGATTTTTTGCCGTTTTTGCCGTTTTTAGGGTCCGTTTCTGATTGGATTGCTCGATCATTTTTCGCACGATCGTCTCAAAAATTGTGTAAAATTGCTCAGAAGGGATGGGCGAACAAAATGAGATAAGGATTCTGAGTTTTCGTATATGTTGAAGGGGCGGAGCCAGGCCTCGAAGTTTGACTACTCGCCAAAAATATTTAAATTGCTATAACTTCATAACTGAATGGAATAGAGTTACCAAACTTTCTGTGGTCATTCGTCATCCACCCACAAAGTAAATTGAAAGGTCGGATGATGACATCACACAAGCCCCGCCCCCTCAGGACCAAAAAGATCAAGTTTTACTGTGAAAGGTCCCAAATTGCCCCATTTCACTTAATCACCACAAATTTGTAGCTGGTAACTCAAGACAAGTGGGGGTTGCTTGGCGTCACTTTATGGGAGTTTTCGGCAGAGGGCGGGGCTGTGGTGGCGCGGCGAATTCAGGCGTACCGCCTTGGCCTTACGTTTGCCTCCCATTTCGTCATTTCCAAAGATATCGTCACGAAACTTCTTGTGAGTGATCCTAGTCCGGCCCCCCAAAAGATCTGATGTGAACATCTGGTGGGCGTGGCCTATTTTCTGAAATAGCGCCCCCTAGGACCATTAAAACTATTAGCCCCAAGCCATGCTTTGACTGAGGATTACGAAATTTGGTACACTAATGTGGTGTCTCAGGACCTACAAAAAAGTCTCTTGGAGTCAAGTTCAAAGTCGCACAGGAAGTCGGCCATTTTGGATCAAGTACGCGATTTAGTGGTTTTCGCACACGTTGTTTGGAGAGTGATGCTCCGTCGCCCTTTTCACCAATCTCCTTCAAACTTCTGCTATATACCCTTAAGACATAGGGGAAAAAATTTAACCGTCGGATTTTTCAAAAGTTGAAAGGTGTGGGCGTGGCTAAGCCTCAAACTTTGACCTGTCGCCACGCTACTCTTTTTTTCACAGCTCCCTACTGGACTCCTTTTACCCAATCACCAGGATTCTGTGGCAAACAGCAGTAGACAAGTTGAGGTTACTTGGTCTCCAGTACTGGCAGGTTTTGAAAAAAGGCGGGGCTTTGGGACCATGGCGAAAATCGCCATCACGCCATGGAAATACGTTTGTCTCATTTCTTCAGTTATCGTGATATTGCTACGAAACTTCTGGTGAGTGATCCTAGTCTGAGCTCCAAGAGAAATAGACAGCTGAAGTTTGTGGGCGTGGCCTATATTCTTAAATAGCGCCCCCTAGAGCCATTAAAACTTTCAGCCCCAAGCCATGCTTTGACTGAGGATTACGAAATTTGGTACACTAATGTGGGGTCTCAGGACCTACAAAAAAGTCTCTTGGAGCCAAGCGTAAAGTCGCACAGGAAGTCGGCCATTTTGGTGCAAGTACGTGATTTAGTGGTTTTCGCACACATTGTTTGGAGAGTGATGCTCCGTCGCCCTTTTCACCAATCACCTTCAAACTTCTGCAATACACTCTTAAGACATAGGGGAAAAAATTCAACCGTCGGATTTTTCAAAAGTTGAAAGGTGTGGGCGTGGCTAAGCCTCAAACGTTGACCTTTCGCCATTACTTTACTTGACTTAATAACTCCCATGTGCATGATCAGATCTTTTTCGAACTTTGTCTGTGTGATCATTGACCATATCTGTAAACAATGACAATGTGGACAGCTGACATCACCTAAGCCCCGCCCCCTGACTACAGGAATTTATTTTTTATGCTGAAATGCCCATATTTGTCCCCTCTAATTTAGTCAACATGACCCTAAGGTCATGCACTGTCTTCATGATGCTGTAATGACCATTCAGATCTGATAGCTTTCCAGAAAGGGAGGGGCTTTGATGCCATGGCGAATTCTGGCGTAACGCCGTAATCTTAATATTCAATTTAATGGTGAGCTCAGAGGGGATGCTGAGTCAGGGTGAGGTGCAGACTAGGAGGCCATTCGCGGTTTCTGGTGTCGGGGTGGTTGACGTTTCTGTTCTGTCAGACGTGCACTGGTGCGACGGCAGACCGGAGCGGCGCGGAGCTGCGAGGGCCGAACGACGCTGCTTGCAGCTTTAATTATTTTTTGTTATTCTCGTGCCCCTTTGAACGGCTTTTTGGGGACCTTAGCATACCCCAAAACTCACAATATTTTGCAAACTTGTCAGGCCTGGTGAAAAATTTGATATTTTAAAGGTCCCAAAAAAATCGCACAGAAAATGACTGAACAGCGCCCCCTAGAAAGTGAAAAAAAACCCTCTCCATAAAGCTTAGTTTATCGTACAGTTATGAAATTTGGTACACTTGTAGTACTCAATAGTCCGCACAGAAAAGTCTCTTGCAAGCATGGTCAATATCAAACAGGAAGTCGGCCATTTTGGGTTGAAATGGCGATTTTTTGCCGTTTTTGCCGTTTTTAGGGTCCGTTTCTGATTGGATTGCTCGATCATTTTTCGCACGATCGTCTCAAAAATTGTGTAAAATTGCTAAGAAGGGATGGGCGAACAAAATGAGTTGAGAATTTTGAGTTTTCGTATATGTTGAAGGGGCGGGGCCAGGCCTCGAAGTTTGACTACTCGCCAAAAATATTTAAATTGCTATAACTTCATAACTGAATGGAATAGAGTTACCAAACTTTCTGTGGTCATTCGTCATCCACCCACAAAGTAAATTGAATGGTCGGATGATGACATCACACAAGCCCCGCCCCCTCAGGACCAAAAAGATCAAGTTTTACTGTGAAAGGTCCCAAATTGCCCCATTTCACTTAATCACCACAAATTTGTAGCTGGTAACTCAAGACAAGTGGGGGTTGCTTGGCGTCACTTTATGGGAGTTTTCGGCAGAGGGCGGGGCTGTGGCGGCGCGGCGAATTCAGGCGTACCGCCGTGGCCTTACGTTTGCCTCCCATTTCGTCATTTCCAAAGATATCGTCACGAAACTTCTTGTGAGTGATCCTAGTCCGGCCCCCCAAAAGATCTGATGTGAACATCTGGTGGGCGTGGCCTATTTTCTGAAATAGCGCCCCCTAGGACCATTAAAACTGTCAGCCCCAAGCCATGCTTCTACTGAGGATTACGAAATTTGGTACACTAATGTGGTGTCTCAGGACCTACAAAAAAGTCTCTTGGAGCCAAGTGCAAAGTCGCACAGGAAGTCGGCCATTTTGGTCCAAGTGCGCGATTTAGTGGTTTTCACACACGTTGTTTGGAGAGTGATACTCCGTCGCCCTTTTCACCAATCACTTTCAAACTTCTGCTATATAGTCTTAAGACATAGAGGAAAAAAATCAACCGTCGGATTTTAAATAAGTATAAAGGTGTGGGCGTGGCTAAGCCTCAAACTTTGACCTTTCGCCACGCCACTCTTTTTTTCACAGCTCCTTATTGGACTCCTTTTACCCAATCACCAGGAATCTCTGGTAAATAGCAGCAGGCAAGTTGAGGTCACTTGGTCTCCAGTACTGGAAGGTTTTGAAAAAAGGCGGGGCTTTGGGAGCATGGCGAAATTCGCCATCACGCCATGGAAATACGTTTGCCTCTCATTTCTTCATTTATCGTGATATCACCTCGACCATTGTTGTGAGTGATCCTAGTCTGACCCCCAATAGAAAAGGTCAGCTTAAGTTTGTGGGCGTGGCCTATTTTCTTAAATAGCGCCCCCTAGGACCATTAAAACTGTCAGCCCCAAGCCATGCTTTGACTGAGGATTACGAAATTTGGTACACTAATGTGGTGTCTCAGGACCTACAAAAAAGTCTCTTGGAGCCAAGTGCAAAGTCGCACAGGAAGTCAGCCATTTTGGTCCAAGTACTCGATTTAGTGGTTTTCACACACGTTGTTTGGAGAGTGATGCTCCGTCGCCCTTTTCACCAATCGCCTTCGAGCTTCTGCTATATACTCTTAAAACATAGAGGAAAAAATTCAACCGTCGGATTTTAAATAAGTGTAAAGGTGTGGGCGTGGCTAAGCCTCAAACTTTGACCTTTCGCCACGCCACTCTTTTTTTCACAGCTCTCTATTGGACTCCTTTTACCCAATCACCTGGAATCTCTGGTAAATAGCAGCTGACAAGTTGAGGTCACTTGGTCTACAGTACTGGCAGGTTTTGAAAAAAGGCGGGGCTTTGGGAGCATGGCGAAATTCGCCATCACGCCATGGCAATACGTTTGCCTCTCATTTCTTCAATTATCGTGACATCGCCACAAAATGTCTGGTGAGTGATCCTAGTCTGACCCCCAATAGAAATGGGCATCTGAGATTTGTGGGCGTGGCCTATATTCTGAAATAGCGCCCCCTAGGACCATTAAAACTGTCAGCCCCAAGACAAGGTTTGACTGAGGATTACGAAAATTGGTACACTCATGTAGGGTCTCTGGCCCTACAAAAAAGTCTCTTGGAGCCAAGCGCAATTTCGCACAGGAGGTCGGCCATTTTGGTCCAAGTACTCGATTTAGTGGTTTTCGCACACGTTGTTTGGACATTGATGGCCCGTTGCCCTTTACACCGATCACCTTCAAACTTATGCTATGTACTTTTAAGTCAAAGGGGAAAAAATTCAACAGTCGGATTTTAAATAAGTATAAAGGTGTGGGCGTGGCTAAGCCTCAAACTTTGACCTTTCGCCATGACATTACTTGACTTAATAACTCCCATGTGCATGATCAGATCTAATTCAAACTTTGTCTGTGTGATCACTGACCACATCTCAAGACAACGACAATGTGGACAGCTGACATCACCTAAGCCCCGCCCCCTGACAACAGGAAGTCTATTGTTTTATGGTGAAATGCCCATATTTGTCCCCTCTAATTTAATGAAAATGACACTCAGGTCATACAGTGTCTTCATGATGTTTTAAAGACCATTCAGATCTGATAGCTTTCCAGAAAGGGAGGGGCTTTGATGCCATGGTGAATGCTGGCGTGACGCCATGACCTTACATTTGACTGTAACTTCCACAAACGGCCTCCGATTTGCCCGAAACTGAATATGGCAATGAACAATCATGCCCTTTAGCCAATGAGGCACAAACGGTTGGTGAATGTTATATAATGTCACCAAAGCTGACCTCAATGGGACTTTTCTGTAGTTGGTCACAGCGCCACCTAGATAACGTTATCCTTCGATAACTTTAAAAAACATGGTCAGAATAGCATTAAAGTTGGTCACTGTCATCACACCACCAGTGTGGTAAAGATAGAGGATTCCCTAGTGGTGAGACATAAAATATAATGGTGGGCTCGAAGGGGATGCTGAGTCAGGGTGAGTTGCGGACAAGGTGGCCGTTAGCAGTTTCTGGTGTTGGGGTGGTCGACGTTTGTGTTCTGCGGACGTGCCCTGGTGCCCCGGGCTGCCGGCCAGGCCGGAGCGGCGCGGAGCTGCGAGGGCCGAACGACGCTGCTTGCAGCTTTAATTATTATTACGCTTTCTTTCTTTTTTCTTCCGCGTCTTTGAATGGCCTTTAGGGGGTCTTAGCATATCCAAAAAGTCACCAAATTCTGGCTCAATATAGAAAGTGCGTGAAATTTACGTATTTCACTGGCGTTGTGAAAGTTCGTAAAAAAGTGGCTGAACAGCGCCCCCTAGAAAGTGAAAAATACCCCTCTCCATAAAGCTTAGTTTATCGTACAGTGATGAAATTTGGTATACTTGTAGTACTCAACAGTCCGCACAGAAAAGGGGTATTTTTCACTTTCTAGGGGGCGCTGTTCAGTCACTTTTTGACGAACTTTCACATCGCCAGTGAAATACGTAAATTTCACGCACTTTCTATATTGGGCCAGAATTTGGTGACTTTTTGGATATGCTAAGACCCCCTAAAGGCCATTCAAAGACGCGGAAGAAAAAAGAATAATAATTAAAGCTGCAAGCAGCGTCGTTCGGCCCTCGCAGCTCCGCGCCGCTCCGGCCTGGCCGGCAGCCCGGGGCACCAGGGCACGTCTGGCAGAACAGAAACGTCAACCACCCCGACACCAGAAACCGCAAATGGCCTCCTCGTCCGCACCTCACCCTGACTCAGCATCCCCTCTGAGCTCACCATTAAATTGAATTGTAAGGTTACGGCGTTACGCCAGAATTCGCCATGGCATCAAAGCCCCTCCCTATCTGGAAAGCTATCAGATCTGAATGGTCATTACAGCATCATGAAGACCGTGCATGACCTTAGTGTCATGTTGACTAAATTAGAGGGGACAAATATGGGCATTTCAGCATAAAACAATAGACTTCCTGTATTCAGGGGGCGGGGCTTAGGTGATGTCAGCTGTCCACATTGTCATTGTTTAAAGATATGGTCAATGATCACACAGACAAAGTTCGAAAAAGATCTGATCATGCACATGGGAGTTATTAAGTCAAGTAAAGTAATGGCGAAAGGTCAAAGTTTGAGACTTAGCCACGCCCACACCTTTCAACTTTTGAAAAATCCGACGGTTGAATTTTTTCTCCTATGTCTTAAGAGTAAATAGCAGAAGTTTGAAGGCGATTGGTGAAAAGGGCAACGGAGCATCACTCTCCAAACAACGTGTGCCAAAACAACTAAATCGCGTACTTGGACCAAAATGCCCGACTTCCTGTGCGACTTTGCACTTGGCTCCAAGAGACTTTTTTGTAGGTCCGGAGACACCTCATTAGTGTACCAAATTTCGTAATCCTCAGTCAAAGAATGGCTAGGGGCTGACAGTTTTAATGGTCCTAGGGGGCGCTATTTCAGAAAAATGGCCACGCCCACAAATTTTAGCTGTCCATTTCTATTGGGGGTCAGACTAGGATCACTCACAACAAATTTCGAGGTGATATCTCGATAACTTAAGAAATGAGAGGCAAACGTATTTCCATGGCGTGATGGCGATTTTCGCCATGCTCCCAAAGCCCCGCCTTTTTTCAAAACCTGCCAGTACTGGAGACAAAGTAACCTCAACTTGTCTACTGCTGTTTGCCACAGAATCCTGGTGTTTGGGTAAAAGGAGTCCAGTAGGGAGCTGTGAAAAAAAGAGTGGCGTGGCGACAGGTCAAAGTTTGAGGCTTAGCCACGCCCACATCTTTCAACTTTTGAAAAATCCGACGGTTGAATTTTTTCCCCTATGTCTTAAGAGTATATAGCAGAAGTTTGAAGGAGATTGGTGAAAAGGGCGACGGAGCATCACTCTCCAAACAACGTGTGCGAAAACCACTAAATCGCGCACTTGGACCAAAATGGCCGACTTCCTGTGCGACTTTGCGCTTGGCTCCAAGAGACTTTTTTGTAGGTCCTGAGACACCACATTAGTGTACCAAATTTCGTAATCCTCAGTCAAAGCAAAGCTTGGGGCTATTAGTTTAAATGGTCCTAGGGGGCGCTATTTAAGAAAATAGGCCACGCCCACTAAATTCAGATATCTATGTCGCTTGGGGGTCAGACTAGGATCACGCACCAGAAGTTTCGTAGCAATATCACGATAACTGAAGAAATGAGAGGCAAACATACTTCCATGGCGTGATGGCGATTTTCGCCATGCTCCTGAAGCCCCGCCTTTTTTTGAAACCTGCCAGTACTGGATACCAAGTGACCTCAAGTTGTCTACTGCTGTTTGCCAGAGATTCCTGCTGATTGGGTAAAAGGAGTCCAGTAGGGAGCTGTGAAAAAATGAGTGGCGTGGCGACAGGTCAAAGTTTGAGGCTTAGCCACGCCCACACCGTTAAACTTTTGAAAAATCCGACGGTTGAATTTTTTCCTCTTTGTCTTAAGAGTATATAGCAGACGTTTCAAGGAGATTGGTGAAAAGGGCGACGGAGCATCACTCTCCAAACAAGGTGTGCGAAAACCAGTAAATCGCGTACTTGGACCAAAATGGCCGACTTCCTGTGCGACTTTGCACTTGGGTCCAAGAGACTTTTTTGTAGGTCCTGAGACACCACATTAGTGTACCAAATTTCGTAATCCTCAGTCAAAGCATGGCTTGGGGCTGACAGTTTTAATGGTCCTAGGGGGCGCTATTTCAGAAAATAGGCCACGCCCACCGGATGTTCACATCACATTTTTGGGGGGGCCGGACTAGGATCACCCCCAAGAAGTTTCGTGGCGATATCTCTAGAAATGATGAAATGGGAGGCAAACGTATGGCCACGTCGGTACGCCTGACTTCGCCGCGCCGCCACAGCCCCGCCTTCTGCAGAAAACTCCCATAAAGTGACGCCAAGCAAACCCAACTTGTCTTCAGTTACTTGCTACAAATTTGGGGTGATTATTTGAAAGGGCGAATTTTGAAAAATTTCCCAGTAAAACTTGACCTTTTAAGTCCTGAGGGGGCGGGGCTTATGTGACATCATCAATCAACCATTCATTTTTCTTCAGGGGGCGATGTCGATTGTCCATAGATTGTTACTTTAACTGTAATTCTTTCATTTATGAAATTATAGCAATTTGAATTTTCTTGGCGAGTGCTCGAACTTTGAGGCCTGGCCCCGCCCCTCCAGTATTTACGAAAAGTCAATTTTATTGTCTCATTTGAATCGCGCGGCGAATTCAGGCGTACCGCTTAGGCCTTACGTTTGCCTCCCATTTCGTCATTTCTAGAGATATCGCCACGAAGCTTCTTGTGAGTGATCCTAGTCTGGCCCCCCAAAAGATCTGATGTGAAATTCCGGTGGGCGTGGTCTATTTTCTGAAATAGCGCCCCCTAGGACCATTAAAACTGACAGCCCCAAGCCATGCTTTGACTGAGGATTACGAAATTTGGTACACTAATGTGGTGTCTAAGGACCTACAAAAAAGTCTCTTGGAGCCAAGTGCATTGTCGCACAGGAAGTCGGCCATTTTGGTCCAAGTGCGCAATTTAGTGGTTTTCGCACACGTTGTTTGGAGAGTGATGCTCCGTCGCCCTTTTCACCAATTGCCTTCACACTTCGGCTACATACTCTTAAGACATAGATGAAAAAATTCAACCGTCGGATTTTAAATAAGTATAAAGGTGTGGGCGTGGCTAAGCCTCAAACTTTGACCTGTCGCCACGCCACTCTTTTTTTTCACAGCTCCCTATTGGACTCCTTTTAACCAATCACCACCAAACAGTGGCGAATAGCAGCAGACAAGTTGAGGTCACCTGGTCTATAGTACTGGCAGGTTTCGAATAAAGGCGGGGCTTTGGGAGAATGGCGAAATTCGCCATCACGACATGGAAATACGTTTGTCTCTCATTTCTTCAGTCATTGTGACATCGCCATACAAGTTCTGATGAGTGATCCTACTCTGACCCCTAATAGAATTGGACAGCTGAAGTTTGTGGGCGTGGCCTATTTTCTGAAACAGCGCCCCCTAGGACCATTAAAACAGTCAGCCCCAAGCCATGCTTTGACTGAGGATCACAAAATTTGGCACACTAATGTAGTGTACCAGGACCTACAAAAAAGTCTCTTGGAGCCAAGCACAATGTCGCACAGGAGGTCGGCCATTTTGGTCCAAGTACTCAATTTAGTGGTTTTCGCACACGTTATTAGGAGAATGATATCTCCTCGCCCTTTCCACCGATCACCTTCAAACCTCTGCTATATACTCTTAAGACATAGAGGAAAAAATTCAACCGTCGGATTTTAAATAAGTATAAAGGTGTGGGCGTGGCTAAGCCTCAAACTTTGACCAGTCGCCATTACGTTACTTGACTTAATAACTCCCATGTGCATGATCAGATCAATTTCAAACTTTGTCTGTGTGATCACTGACCACATCTGAAGACAGTGACAATGTGGACAGCTGGCATCACCTAAGCCCCGCCCCCTGACTACAGGAAGTCTACTGTTTTATGGTGAAATGCCCATATTTGTCCCCTCTAATTTAGTCAACATGACACTAAGGTCATGCACTGTCTTCATGATGTTGTAATGACTATTCAGATCTGATAGCTTTTCAGAAAGGGAGGAGCTTTGATGCCATGGCGATTTCTGGCGTGACGCTGTGACCTTACGTTTGACTGTAACTTCCACAAACAGCCTCCGATTTGCCCGAGACTGAACATCACATCACCAGTGTGGTAAAGATAGAGTATCTCCTAGTGGTGAGACGTGTAATGCTGGGCTCAGAGGGCATGCTGAGTCAGGGTGAGGTGTGGACGAGGAGGCCGTTCACGGTTTCTGGTGTCGGGGCGGTTGACTTTCTGTTCTGCCAGACGTGCCCTGGTGCCCCCGGCTGCCGGCCAGGATGGACAAGCGCGGAGCTGGGTTTGGAGAGCGTCGGGGATGGAGCGGAGGGGGTGCGGAAGGAGGGCGAGCAGCTTCGCTGCGAGGGCCGAACGACGCTGCTTGCAGCTTTAATTATTAGGCCCGAGCAGTGAAGCTGCGAAGGCCTATTGTATCTGCTCCGTTTATTATTATTAGGCCCGAGCAGCGAAGCGCTGCGAAGGCCTATTGTATCTGCTCCGTTTCTTTTTTAGGCCCGAGCAGTGAAGCTGCGAAGGCCTATTGTATCTGCTCCGTTTATTAGGCCCGAGCAGTGAAGCTGCGAAGGCCTATTGTATCTGCTCCGTTTATTATTACGCTTTCTTTCTTTCTTTTTTCTTCCGCGTCTTTGACTGGCCTTTAGGGGGTCTTAGCATATCCAAAAAGTCACCAAATTCTGGCCCAATATAGAAAGTGCGTGAAATTTACGTATTTCACTGGCGATGTGAAAGTTCATAAAAAAATGGCTGAACAGCGCCCCCTAGAAAGTGAAAAATACCCCTCTCCATAAAGCTTAGTTTATCGTACAGTTATGAAATTTGGTACACTTGTAGAACTCAACAATATGCACAGAAAAGCCTCTTGCATCCATGGTCAATATCAAACAGGAAGTCGGCCATTTTGGACTAAAGTGGCCATTTTGACCCTGTTTCGGCCATTTCTTGGGTCTATATTTGGTTGAACAGTTTGGTCATTTTTCGCACAATCGTCTCAAAAATAGTGTGCGATCGAACAGAAGCGACGGACGATTAAAATGAGACAATAAAATTGACTTTTCGTAAATACTGAAGGGGCGGGACCAGGCCTCAAAGTTCGAGCACTCGCCAAAAAAATTCAAATTGCTATAATTTCATAAATGAAAGAATTACAGATAAAGTAACTTTCTATGGACAATCATCATCGCCCCCCGAAGACAAATGAATGGTCGATTGATGATGTCACATAAGCCCCGCCCCTTCAGGACTTAAAAGGTCAAGTTTTACTAGGAAATTTTCCAAAATTCGCCCTTTCGAATAATCATCCTAAATTTGTATCAGGTAACTGAAGACAAGTTGGGGTTGCTTGGCGTCACTTTATGGGAGTTTTCTGGAGAAGGCGGGGCTGTGGCGGCGCGGCGAACTCAGGCGTACCGCTTAGGCCTTACGTTTGCCTCCCATTTCGTCATTTCTAGAGATATCGCCACGAAACTTCTTGTGAGTGATCCTAGTCCGGCCCCCAAAAAAATCTGATGTGAAATTCCGGTGGGCGTGGTCTATTTTCTGAAATAGCGCCCCCTAGGACCATTAAAACTGACAGCCCCAAGCCATGCTTTGACTGAGGATTACGAAATGTGGTACACTAATGTGGTGTCTCAGGACCTACAAAAAAGTCTCTTGGAGCCAAGTGCAAAGTCGCACAGGAAGTCGGCCATTTTGGTCCAAGTGCGCGATTTAGTGGTTTTCGCACACGTTGTTTGGAGAGTGATGCTCCATCGCCCTTTTCACCAATCGCCTTCACACTTCTGCTATATACTCTTAAGACATAGATGAAAAAATTCAACCGTCGGATTTTAAATAAGTATAGAGGTGTGGGCGTGGCTAAGCCTCAAACTCTGACCTGTCGCCACGCCACTCTTTTTTTCACAGCTCCCTATTGGACTCCTTTTATCCAATCACCACCAAACAGTGGCAAATAGCAGCAGACAAGTTAAGGTCACTTGGTCTATAGTACTGGCAGGTTTCGAATAAAGGCGGAGCTTTGGGAGCATGGCGAAATTCACCATCACGCCATGGAAATACGTTTGTCTCTCATTTCTTCAATCATTGTGACATTGCCACACAATTTCTGATGAGTGATCCTACTCTGACCCCTAATATAACTGGACAGCTGAAGTTTGTGGGCGTGGCCTATTTTCCGAAACAGTGCCCCCTAGGACCATTAAAACAGTCAGCCCCAAGCCATGCTTTGACTGAGGATCACAAAATTTGGCACACTAATGTAGTGTCTCAGGACCTACAAAAAAGTCTCTTGGAGCCAAGCGCAATGTCGCACAGGAGGTCGGCCATTTTGGTGCAATTACTCAATTTAGTGGTTTTCGCACACGTTATTAGGAGAATTATATCTCCTCGCCCTTTCCACCGATCACCTTCAAACTTCTGCTATATACTCTTAAGACATAGAGGAAAAAATTCAACCGTCGGATTTTAAATAAGTATAAAGGTATGGGCGTGGCTAAGCCTCAAACTTTGACCAGTCGCCATTACTTTATTTGACTTAACAACTCCCATGTGCATGATCACATCAATTTCATACTTTGTCTGTGTGATCACTGACCACATCTGAAGACAGTGACAATGTGGACAGCTGACATCACCTAAGCCCCGCCCCCTGACTACAGGAAGTCTATTGTTTTATGGTGAACTTCCCATATTTGTCCCCTCTAATTTAGTCAAGATGACACTAAGGTCATGCACTGTCTTCATGATGTTGTAATGACCATTCAGATCTGATAGCTTTTCAGAAAGTGAGGGGCTTTGATGCCATGGCGATTTCTGGCGTGACGCTGTGACCTTACGTTTGACTGTAACTTCCACAAACAGCCTCCGATTTGCCCGAGACTGAACATCACATCACCAGTGTGGTAAAGATAGAGTATCTCCTAGGGGTGAGACATGTAATGGTGGGCTCAGAAGGGATGCTGAGTCAGGGTGAGGTGTGGACGAGGAGGCCTTTCACGGTTTCCGGTGTTGGGGTGGCTGACTTTCTGTTCCGCCAGGCATGCCCTGGTGCCCTCGGCTGCCGGCCAGGATGGAAAAGCGCGGAGCCGGGTTTGGAGAGCGTCGGGGATGGAGCGGAGGGGGTGCGGACAGAGGGCGAGCAGCTTCGCTGCGAGGGCCGAACGACGCTGCTTGCAGCTTTAATTCTTTCTTTCTTTCTTTCTTTCTTTTTTCTTCCGCGTCTTTGAATGGCCTTTAGGGGGTCTTAGCATATTCAAAAAGTCACCAAATTCTGGCTCAATATAGAAAGTGCGTGAAATTTACGTATTTCACTGGCGATGTGAAAGTTCGTAAAAAAGTGGCTGGACAGCGCCCCCTAGAAAGTGAAAAATACCCCTCTCCATAAAGCTTAGTTTATCGTACGGTTATGAAATTTGGTATACTTGTAGTACTCCATAGTCCGCACAGAAAAGTCTCTTGCAACCATGGTCAATATCAAACAGGAAGTCGGCCATTTTGGGTTGAAATGGCGAATTTTAGCCATTTTGGCCATTTCTAGGGTCTATATTTGGTTGAACAGTTTGGTCATTTTTCGCACGATCGTCTCAAAAATAGTGTGCAATCGAACAGAAGCGATGGACGATTCAAATGAGAAAATAAAATTGACTTTTCGTAAATACTGAAGGGGCGGGGCCAGGCCTCAAAGTTCGAGCACTCGCCAAAAAAATTCAAATTGCTATAATTTCATAAATGAAAGAATTACAGTTAAAGTAACTTTCTGTGGACAATCGTCATCGCCCCCCGAAGACAAATGAATGGTCGATTGATGATGTCACATAAGCCCCGCCCCCTCAGGACTTAAAAGGTCAAGTTTTACTGGGAAATTTTCTAAAATTCGCCCTTTCAAATAATCATCCCAAATTTGTACCAGTTAACTGAAGACAAGTTGGGGTTGCTTGGCGTCACTTTATGGGAGTTTTCTGCAGAAGGCGGGGCTGTGGCGGCACGGCGAAGTCAGGCGTACCACTTAGGCCTTACGTTTGCCTCCCATTTCGTCATTTCTAAAGATATCGCCACGAAACTTCTTGGGAGTGATCCTAGTCCTGCCCCCCAAAAAATGTGATGTGAAAATCCGGTGGGCGTGGCCTATTTTCTGAAATAGCGCCCCCTAGGAGCATTAAAACTGTCAGCCCCAAGCCATGCTTTGACTGAGGATTACGAAATTTGGTACACTAATGTGGTGTCTCAGGACCTACAAAAAAGTCTCCTGGAGCCAAGAACCAAGTCGCACAGGAAGTCGGCCATTTTGGTCCAAGTACTCGATTTAGTGGTTTTCGCACACGTTGTTTGGAGAGTGTTGCACCATCGCCCTTTTCACCAATCACCTTCAAACTTCTGCTATAGACTCTTAAGACAAAGGGGAAAAAATTCAACCTACGGATTTTAAATAAGTATAAAGGTGTGGGCGTGGCTAAGCCTCAAACTTTGACCTGTCACCACGCCACTCTTTTTTTTCACCGCTCCCTATTGGACTCCTTTTAACCAATCACCACCATTCACTGGCAAATAGCAGCAGACAAGTTGAGGTCACTTGGTCTATAGTACTGGCAGGTTTCGAATAAAGGCGGGGCTTTGGGATCATGGCGAAATTCACCATCACGCCATGGAAATACGTTTGTGTCTCATTTCTTCAATCATTGTGACATCACCACACAATTTCTGATGAGTGATCTTACTCTGACCCCTAATAGAATTGGACAGCTGAAGTTTGTGGGCGTGGCCTATTTTCTGAAATAGCGCCCCCTAGGACCATTAAAACTATCAGCCCCAAGCCATGCTTTGACTAAGGATCACGAAATTTGGCACATTAATGTAGTGTCTCAGGACCTACAAAAAAGTCTCTTGGAGCCAAGTACAATGTCGCACAGGAGGTCGGCCATTTTGGTCCAAGTACTCGATTTAGTGGTTTTTGCACACGTTATTAGGAGAATGATGTCTCGTCGTCCTTTCCACCGATCACCTTCAAACTCCTTCTATATACTCTTAAGACATAGAGGAAAAAATTCAACCGTCGGATTTTAAATAAGTATAAAGGTGTGGGCGTGGCTAAGCCTCAAACTTTGACCAGTCGCCATTACGTTACATGACTTAATAACTCCCATGTGCATGATCAGATCAATGTCAAACTTTGTCTGTGTGATCACTGACCACATGTGAAGACAGTGACAATGTGGACAGCTGACATCACCTAAGCCCCGCCCCCTGACTACAGGAAGTCTACTGTTTTATGGTGAAATGCCCATATTTGTCCCCTCTAATTAAGTCAACATGACACTAAGGTCATGCACTGTCTTCATGATGTTGTAATGACCATTCAGATCTGATAGCTTTTCAGAAAGGGAGGGGCTTTGATGCCATGGCGATTTCTGGCGTGACGCTGTGACCTTACGTTTGACTGTAACTTCCACAAACAGCCTCCGATTTGCCCGAGACTGAACATCACATCACCAGTGTGGTAAAGATAGAGTATCTCCTAGTGGTGAGACGTGTAATGGTGGGCTCAGAGGGGATGCTGAGTCAGGGTGAGGTGTGGACGAGGAGGCCGTTCACGGTTTCTGGTGTCGGGGTGGTTGACTTTCTGTTCTGCCAGACGTGCCCTGGTGCCCCCGGCTGCCGGCCAGGACGGAGAAGCGCGGAGCTGGGTTTGGAGAGCGTAGGGGATGGAGCGGAGGGGGTGCGGAAGGAGGGCGAGCAGCTTCGCTGCGAGGGCCGAACGACGCTGCTTGCAGCTTTAATTAGGCCCGAGCAGTGAAGCTGCGAAGGCCTATTGTATCTGCTCCGTTTCTTCTTATTATTATTCTTTTTTCTTCCGCGTCTTTGAATGGCCTTTAGGGGGTCTTAGCATATCCAAAAAGTCACCAAATTCTGGCCCAATATAGAAAGTGCGTGAAATTTACGTATTTCACTGGCGATGTGAAAGTTCGTCAAAAAGTGACTGAACAGCGCCCCCTAGAAAGTGAAAAATACCCCTCTCCATAAAGCTTAGTTTATCGTACAGTTATGAAATTTGGTATACTTGTAGTACTCAACAGTCCGCACAGAAAAGTCTCTTGCAACCATGGTCAATATCAAACAGGAAGTCGGCCATTTTGGAGTAAAGTGGCCATTTTGACCCCGTTTTGGCCATTTCTAGGGTCTATATTTGGTTGAACAGTTTGGTCATTTTTCGCACCATCGTCTCAAAAATTGTGCGAGATCGAACAGAAGCGATGGACGATTCAAATGAGACAATAAAATTGACTTTTCGTATATACTGAAGGGGCGGGGCCAGGCCTCAAAGTTCGAGCACTCGCCAAAAAAATTCAAATTGCTATAATTTCATAAATGAAAGAATTACAGTTAAAGAAATGTTCTGTGGACAATTGTCATCGCCCTCCGAAGACAAATGAATGGTCGATTGATGATGTCACATAAGCCCCGCCCCCTCAGGACTTAAAAGGTCAAGTTTTACTGGGAAATTTTCCAAAATTCGCCCTTTCCAATAATCACCCCAAATTTGTAGCGGGTAACTGAAGACAAGTTGGGGTTGCTTGGCTTCACTTTATGGGAGTTTTCTGCAGAAGGCGGGGCTGTGGCGGCGCGGCGAATTCAGGCGTACCGCTTAGGCCTTACGTTTGCCTCCCATTTCGTCATTTCTAGAGATATCGCCACGAAGCTTCTTGTGAGTGATCCTAGTCTGGCCCCCCAAAAGATCTGATGTGAAATTCCGGTGGGCGTGGTCTATTTTCTGAAATAGCGCCCCCTAGGACCATTAAAACTGACAGCCCCAAGCCATGCTTTGACTGAGGATTACGAAATTTGGTACACTAATGTGGTGTCTCAGGACCTACAAAAAAGTCTCTTGGAGCCAAGTGCATTGTCGCACAGGAAGTCGGCCATTTTGGTCCAAGTGCGCAATTTAGTGGTTTTCGCACACGTTGTTTGGAGAGTGATGCTCCGTCGCCCTTTTCACCAATTGCCTTCACACTTCGGCTACATACTCTTAAGACATAGATGAAAAAATTCAACCGTCGGATTTTAAATAAGTATAAAGGTGTGGGCGTGGCTAAGCCTCAAACTTTGACCTGTCGCCACGCCACTCTTTTTTTTCACAGCTCCCTATTGGACTCCTTTTAACCAATCACCACCAAACAGTGGCGAATAGCAGCAGACAAGTTGAGGTCACTTGGTCTATAGTACTGGCAGGTTTCGAATAAAGGCGGGGCTTTGGGAGAATGGCGAAATTCGCCATCACGACATGGAAATACGTTTGTCTCTCATTTCTTCAGTCATTGTGACATCGCCATACAAGTTCTGATGAGTGATCCTACTCTGACCCCTAATAGAATTGGACAGCTGAAGTTTGTGGGCGTGGCCTATTTTCTGAAACAGCGCCCCCTAGGAAAATTAAAACAGTCAGCCCCAAGCCATGCTTTGACTGAGGATCACAAAATTTGGCACACTAATGTAGTGTACCAGGACCTACAAAAAAGTCTCTTGGAGCCAAGCACAATGTCGCACAGGAGGTCGGCCATTTTGGTCCAAGTACTCAATTTAGTGGTTTTCGCACACGTTATTAGGAAAATGATATCTCCTCGCCCTTTCCACCGATCACCTTCAAACCTCTGCTATATACTCTTAAGACATAGAGGAAAAAATTCAACCGTCGGATTTTAAATAAGTATAAAGGTGTGGGCGTGGCTAAGCCTCAAACTTTGACCAGTCGCCATTACCTTATTTGACTTAACAACTACCATGTGCATGATCAGATCAATTTCATACTTTGTCTGTGTGATCACTGACCACATCTGAAGACAGTGACAATGTGGACAGCTGACATCACCTAAGCCCCGTCCCCTGACTACAGGAAGTCAACTGTTTTATGGTGAAATGCCCATATTTGTTCCCTCTAATTTAGTCAAGATGACACTAAGGTCATGCACTGTCTTCATGATGTTGTAATGACCATTCAGATCTGATAGCTTTTCAGAAAGGCAGGGGCTTTGATGCCATGGCGATTTCTGACGTGACGCTGTGACCTTACGTTTGACTGTAACTTCCACAAACAGCCTCCGACTTGCCCGAGACTGAACATCGCATCACCAGTGTGGTAAAGATAGAGTATCTCCTAGTGGTGAGACGTGTAATGGTGGGCTCAGAGGGGATGCTGAGTCAGGGTAAGGTGTGGACGAGGAGGCCGTTCACGGTTTCTGGTGTCGGGGTGGTTGACTTTCTGTTCCGCCAGACGTTCCCTGGTGCCCCCGGCCCCCGGCCAGGATGGAGAAGCGCGGAGCTGGGTTTGGAGAGCGTCGGGGATGGAGCGGAGGGGGTGCGGAAGGAGGGCGAGCAGCTTCGCTGCGAGGGCCGAACGACGCTGCTTGCAGCTTTAATTATTTTTTATTATTCCGTGTCCGCTTTGAACGGCTTTTTGGGGACCTTAACATACCCCAAAACTCACAATATTTTGCACACTTGTCAGGCCTGGTGAAAAATTTGATATTTTAAAGGTCCCAAAAAAATCGCAAAGAAAATGGCTGAACAGCGCCCCCTAGAAAGTGAAAAAAAACCCCTCTCCATAAAGCTTAGTTTATCGTACAGTTATGAAATTTGGTACACTTGTAGTACTCAACAGTCCGCACAGAAAAGTCTCTTGCAAGCATGGTCAATATCAAACAGGAAGTCGGCCATTTTGGGTTGAAATGGCGATTTTTTGCCATTTTTGCCGTTTTCAGGGTCCGTTTCTGATTGGATTGCTCGATCATTTTTCGCACGATCGTCTCAAAAATTGTGTAAAATTGCTCAGAAGGGATGGGTGAAAAAAATGAGACAAGGATTCTGACTTTTCGTATATGTTGAAGGGGCGGGGCCAGGCCTCGAAGTTTGACTGCTCGCCAAAAAAATTTAAATTGCTATATCTTCATATCTGTATGGAATAGAGTTACCAAACTTTCTGTGGTCATTTGTCATCCACCCACAAAGTAAATTGAATGGTCGGATGATGAAGTCACACAAGCCCCGCCCCCTCAGGACCAAAAAGGTCAAGTTTTACTGTGAAAGGTCCCAAATGGCCCCATTTCACTCAATCACCACAAATTTGTAGCTGGTAACTCAAGACAAGTGGGGGTTGCTTTGCGTCACTTTATGGGAGTTTTCGGCAGAGGGCGGGGCTGTGGCGGCGCAACGAATTCAGGCGTACCGCCGTGGCCTTACGTTTGCCTCCCATTTCGTCATTTCTAAAGATATCGTCACGAAGCTTCTTGTGAGTGATCCTAGTCCGGCCCCCCAAAAGATCTGATTGGAAGATCCGGTGGGCGTGGCCTATTTTCTGAAATAGCGCCCCCTAGGACCATTAAAACTGTCAGCCCCAAGCCATGCTTTGACTGAGGATTACGAAATTTGGTACACTAATGTGGTGTCTCAGGACCTACAAAAAAGTCTCTTGGAGCCAAGTGCAAAGTCGCACAGGAAGTCGGCCATTTTGGTCCAAGTGCGCGATTTAGTGGTTTTCACACACGTTGTTTGGAGAGTGATGCTCCGTCGCCCTTTTCACCAATCGCTTTCAAACTTCTGCTATATACTCTTAAGACATAGAGGAAAAAATTCAACCGTCGGATTTTAAATAAGTTTAAAGGTGTGGGCGTGGCTAAGCCTCAAACTTTGACCTTTCGCCACGCCACTCTTTTTTTCACAGCTCCCTATTGGACTCCTTTTACCCAATCACCAGGAATCTCTGGTAAAAGGCAGCAGACAAGTTGAGGTCACTTGGTCTTCAGTACTGGAAGGTTTTGAAAAAAGGCGGGGCTTTGGGAGCATGGTGAAATTCGCCATCACGCCATGGAAATACGTTTGCCTCTCATTTCTTCATTTATCGTGATATCACCTCGAAATTTGTTGTGAGTGATCCTAGTCTGACCCCCAATAGAAATGGTCAGCTTAAGTTTGTGGGCGTGGCCTATTTTTTGAATTAGCGCCCCCTAGGACCATTAAAACTGTCAGCCCCAAGCCATGCTTTGACTGAGGATTACGAAATTTGGTACACTAATGTGGTGTCTCAGGACCTACAAAAAAGTCTCTTGGAGCCAAGTGCAAAGTCGCTCAGGAAGTCGGCCATTTTGGTCCAAGTACTCGATTTAGTGGTTTTCGCACACGTTGTTTGGAGAGTGATGCTCCATCGCCCTTTTCACCAATCACCTTCAAATTTCTGCTATATACTCTTAAGACATAGAGGAAAAAATTCAACCGTCGGATTTTAAATAAGTATAAAGATGTGGGCGTGGCTAAGCCTCAAAGTTTGACCTTTCGCCATTACATTACTTGACTTAATAACTCCCATGTGCACAATCAGATCTATTTCAAACTTTGTCTGTGTGATCACTGACCACATCTCAAGGCAACATTATTGTGGACAGCTGACATCACCTAAGCCCCGCCCCCTGACAACAGGAAGTCTATTGTTTTATGGTGAAATGCCCATATTTGTCACCTGTAACTTAGTGAACATGACACTAAGGTCATACACTGTCTTCATAATGTTGTAATTACCATTAAGACTTGAAAGATTTCCAGAAAGGGAGGGGCTTTGATGCAATGGCGAATGCTGCCATGACGCCATGACCTTACGTTTGACTGTAACTTCCACAAACAGCCTCCAATTTGCCCGAGACTGAACATGGCAATGAACAATCATGCCCTTTAGCCAGTGAGGCACAAACGGTTGGTGAATGTTATATAATGTCACCAAAGCTGACCTCAATGGGACTTTTCTGTAGTTGGTCACAGCGCCGCCTAGTTAACTTTAACCTTCGGTAACTTTAAAAAACATGGTCAAAATAGCATTAAAGTTGGTCACTGTCATCACACCACCAGTGTGGCAAAGATGGGGTATGCCCTAGTGGTGAGACGTGTAATATAATGGTGGGCTCAGAGGGGATGCTGAGTCAGGGTGAGGTGCAGACGAGGTGACCGTTAGCGGTTTCATGTGTCGGGGTGGTCGACGTTTCTGTTCCGGGGATGTGCCCTGGTGCCCCTGGCTGCCGGCCGGGCCGGAGCGGCGCGGAGCTGCGAGGGCCGAACGACGCTGCTTGCAGCTTTAATTTACTTTTATTACTGGAAAATGTTTAATGTTCATATTTAGTTTTAATTTGTCTTGAGCTCAGATTAGTGTGAGATCACCAGTCCATCGCAGGAACACACCAGAACATTCTAGGTCTACTGGTGGAGCTTGCTAACTCTAGCTAATTAGGTTTGGCAGAATGACGCATTAGTCTGACGGAAGACGTCGTAATATTAACGCAGATTTAAATAAAGTTCAGAGGCAAACTGGTCAAATGTGGAAAAATATAATTTCTTTTAAATTTGACATTTTTCCCTGCTATTTCACACTGAATATGTCAGCTTATAGCATACAGGTGGGCTATTACACACACACACACGTTTAGCTAAAATTACATTCAGGGTTTAATATTTATGTTGGACTGCGTTATGTATTGGAAGGTTACTAAAGTTTTATTGAAAAAAGGGTAATTTGGAAAAGTTTTTTTTTACCTTTTATTAAAATTTACTCAATTCATATGTTTTACGTTACATTTAGGAGGTTTAAAGGGACTTAACGAACTTTTGAATTTTTATGCTCGCGATTGCCCCCTCAGGCCAAAAGCGTAACGGCAGCTTCAATGGTAGGCTCGTGCACGAGGCGCGCATGCTGTACGTGCACACTCCTTAACGAAAATAACAGCTGAGACAGCCCGTGTGTTTGTGGCCCGGAGGACAGAACGTGCAGCTAATTAAATAATTTGGTTCTGTACCTTTCTCTTCAGCACAGCCGACAAAGGTTTATGATGGGTCAGTCCTCCTGCATGCTCAGATCATTCCCTTCCCTTGCTTGAAAAATTGTTCCAAAATGAAAGTTGAACCCACATCTTTTTTATCTGTGAATTCAATGCCGTTCGGCGAGTCTCAAATAAAAATTTGGGCATCTTACTGTAAAAAAATATACATTAATGTGAAAAAAACTCTAAATGAACTATGTTCACACCCATAATCAAACCCAGGTCTTCTGCATGTGAGACAGACATTTTACTAGGTGAGCTACACTCTAGTAACATTTATAGTATCTGTAACATTTATATCCTTGATGACAGCTGAAACAACGTCAAACCAAAGAACAGTTTGGAGCGAAAATGGCTATTTTGTTGCTAATTTGCAGGAAATATCTAGAAGAAAGTTCTACAGAAAGTAGCTAAGGGTCCTCAGAAATGTAGCTAGCTTTGTCACTAGGCGTTAGGAACAGCGACAAAGTGGAACTACCTCTCTCTCTGCTGCTAAAGCTACTGATAGCAAATGCTACGGGCTATGCCTGAGCGTGAACGCGCATGAAGCAGCCTGCTCGACCCGAGCATCTCTCTTTTTCTGTGATTTTACAGAAAAACAGGCAATCACAGTAAAAATGCCAGGGCTCATTCTACAGGACCAGGGCATTGCAGGAGAATGTATGAAGAAGACATTTTTATACATGTTTTGGCTGTCAAACTTCCATAATGCCCCTTTAAAGGGGTAAAAATTCAGATTTTAATTCATCTCATTAAACAATTTTTTTAATTAGCTGTTGACCAAACATTTGCTCAGTTTCTATTTTTGTTTATTTGTGGCATTTGTTTAATTTGACTAGTTAATACATCAGGGGTCACCATGGTGCCCCCCAGGAACTCCGTAAGGTGCCCTCAGCCCTGTTCTGAAGTGCGCAATTCACCACTTCGGCAAAGTAAAGTTTTTTTTAATCTTAGCTAGGCTGAGCTCGCACGTGTGCAGCAGCGTGGTTTGAAAACAAAAGCTACTTTTGCTTTATGGGCGCTGATGAAGGGCAGAAAGATGTGCATTGTATCTGTAGATTTAGAGACTCGTGTGACGAGAGCAGCTGTGATGCATGAGGAAGTCTGAAGAGCAGATGGGTGACGTCAGGAGTCTCGGTGGACTTTGCAGATAAGGTGATCTGTAGTGAGCAGGTGTCTCTCGCAGCTAGACAATCCATGTGTGTAAATGAGGAACACGAGTGGATCGATGATGTTACAGGTTAGGAAGTAAAGAAGGTAGAGGACTGTCCAGAACAACAGAGGGTGGAAAAGAGGTGAAGAAACGTGTGAAGCAGGTTTGAATGGGTGGGGAAAAGTGTCGGGTGTGATTAAAGGGTTTGAGCAAGAGTGAAAGGACAGATGTAGAAGACGGTGAGACCAGCAATGTCTGGTTTAGAGACTGTCCATGAGGACAAGACAGGAGGCCGATCTGGAGGGTGCAGAGCGCAAGATGTCGAGGCTCTCCTTGGGAGTGACGAGGATGGACAGGATTAGGAATGAGGACAGAGGGGAAAGCTCATGTTGATGTTTTGGAGTCGGAGAGGAAAGACTGACACGGTTTCGACACGTCTACGTCCAGAGGAGAGACGAGTGATTACATGGGTAGGAGGCTGAGAGGAAGACCAGAAAGGAAACTGATGTATGTGGTGAAAGACGTGAAGTTGGAGCCATTTAGATGGGGCTAAACTGAGACCGATGATTGGCTGTGGTGACTCCTGAAGGGACGAGTTGAAGGAGAAGACATTTTTCTTATCACACTTGCAATTGATGTGGGTTTGAAAATGTCATCAGGAAAGCCTTAAAACGTTTATACATGAAGTTTAAAGTCAAATCTGTTCTAATTCAAAGGCCAGTATGACAAAAGTTGGATCATCATCCTGGTAGTCCTCCATATGGCTCAATAATCAAACACAGATCTGTTGGAAAAACTAGCCAACCAACATCATCCGATACCGACGTGTGTTCATCCCTTATTTACAGGCCCATAGCGCCTCCGAGTGAACCCTCTACAGCTGTCGTTGAGAAATCCAGCATCGTCTCCTTGGTCTCTGAGCTGTTCAGCTGCAGACGTTTGTCTTGATTTGCGTCTCAAAACGAAGTTTCCTTCTCTGCATCTCTCTCACGGTCACTTACAAAGACATGTCTCATCAGATTTGGTTGGAGGATGTTGAAGAACATGACCAAATGGACTTCTGTCCCTGCAGCAGGTGGAGAACAGCGCCCTCCCACCTTCGCCTGGTAAACCAACCACTATGGATCCTGCCCAATGCATTAGTCCATCTATATCAGGGTGTATAACATTACAGATTATCCACCAAAATAAAATAATCCTGTTTTATTGTGGGATTATATTGGTAGACTATAAAGGTAAAATCCAAAACACTCAAATTTTCCATAAAACAGATTAGAAATCACAGATTTGTGTTTGGATTAAAGGAGCAGAACGCTCTAAATCCAAACGGAGATCACAAATATGTACAGCAACAGCAGCAAAGTGTTTATTTCTCTGCTGGGATCATTACATCAACCACCAGGAGTTTTATGGCTGCTCACACATTGTGTTATTTTTTGTTTGTTTGGGATATTTACAGCAAATAGAGAAATCTGTTTTCAGTGGAAGAAAAAAAATACAGAAGCTGGCAGCGATGTGTTACACAGAACTCGTTTTAAAATGGTTTTCCTGTGGAAAAATCTCGAGCTATAACACAAACCCTTCATACTTCCAGCTGCTGGTTCTAGACTTTGGTACTGCCCAGGTAGATTGTGAGTTCAGAGCGGTGAATCACCTTCTCTTTAGTTGGGTTCTGGGACTCGGACCAGCGCGTCCACCACTCTTTGATGTCAGTGGGTCCTGTGAGCCGCCGCTCCTTTATCTGACTGGGAGGAACTAGAGCGTGAGGAAGGTTCTGGTCCTCCCTGGGCAGGAACTTCCTGTAAACATCCGAGTGCGATCGTTCCTTCAGATCATCCTCGGTGGAACCGGCTGGGGTCTCCGTGGCAGCAGCCTGTGCTGAATCTTTTGCACCGACGCGATCGAAGCGCTGCATCTTGAGCTTGTATTCCTCCAGTTCAGCTTTGCACTCTGCAGCCTTTGCTCGCATCTCTAGAAACCAGCTTTGCAGATGTTTCTCGTGATGTTCCTCTGCTTTTAACTCCTTCTCCCAGAATCGAATCGTGTCTATTTGCTCTTCAGCTAATCTCTCTCGAGTTTCTTCTTCAGCTCTTGTGGCCTTCAGCCTTTCTTCGAGCTCAGAAATCTCTTTGACGACATTTGTTGTTAGGACCTGCAAATCCTGCAAGCACAACATCTGACATATGATGGTTTCTCTTAGACAGTTTTTCTCCTCTTCGGTTCTTGAGCTGCTCGAGTCTCGTTTGACCTTTTGGGTTTTCTTTGTCTGCTTCTGGTCTTTATCTCTGGTCTGATTTCCGATGCAACAGGAAGTTTGATGATCCAAGTCTGACTTTAGACGTTCCTGGCCTCTGACTTTGCTTCTGCTGCTTTGATCTGAGGTTTCTTTCTCAACTGTGAAAGTCCAATCCAACGAGGCTCGGTTCCTTTTGTCCGTTCTCCTTTTGCTTTGCTCCTCGCCGGCTGTACTGTAAACCTTTCCCTTCCCTAGACTTTGCAGCCACTCCCGAGCCTCCTCCATGAGAGTCAGAGACTTTCTTTTAGACTTCTTCAGCTCCTCCTGTGTCTGCTCCGCTTCCTCTCTCAAACACGACAACGGTGGCAAGCTTAGGCGATGTAAACCAAGTGAAGCACTGCTTCTTCGTATTCTGGCCCCTGGGTCCTTTCGCCTCAGAGGAAGACAGGGCTGGTATCTAGGAACCCTTACTCTTCCAGTTTCATCCCAAGTGAGGCTTCCGTTGTGTTGGAGGATGAGTTGGACTTCCTTGGACTGGTCACCGTACTTCATTAGGGTCTCCAGCGGGCGTTCGCCAGGGCTCATACATCGCTCAAAGTCTTTAAATTTCTCCCGTAGGATGTAACGTCCGGGTTGACCTGAAGACAAACGCAACCTTTGGGTTATGAGTTCAGTCGGTTTGTCGGAACAGAGTTGAGAGCAACTAGATCACATACCTAAGGCTTGAGCTAGTGCCAGGACCACTTCTTGGCATGTTGTATCTTCAGTTACCCCACAGACTACGCGTGGGACGCCATTCACCGACACCTTCACCTCCATTTTTCCCAGCGTATGCTCTCTAAGTGGGTACGACGGCCCTTGCTGTCTCTGTTGGAGGAAGAGGTGGAGACTGCTAATTGCCCCTCATTAACAGTTTCTGTAATCGGTTGCTGCATCTGTGGACAGTCCACTGCCTGCACGAACACGTTATTCTACTGTTGTTTCAAAAATAAACAGTTAAGAACATTATCGTTTAAAAAACAAGAGGGAGAAGGACGTACCTTTTTTGTCGTGTGTCACAAGATCGATGCTCCGGCTGGTTTCTTTATTTAAGTGAACGTTCTGGTGGGGAGGAACTCTCCAGCAGTTAGGACCTATTAAAATTCCTGAAGGCACTTTCCTCTAGGGACGGTTCATGAACCCACCCATGTTGCATAAATAACACGTAGCAAAGGACGGAAAGCAGCAAAGTGAGGCCACATCAGGGTTGCAAGGACTGGTGCGATTAGTGTGATAATCACGGTTTCACAATTAACACGAATATCTTTCATGAGTTGATTTCACATCCGTATGAACATAATATAAATCACACATGCACACATTCTATGAAGGTTTGAACCCCTGAAGATATCTATTGATCCTTTTCTGACATTTTGGAAAATCAAAGTAATCCCTGTAATTTTTAGATTACAGTTTAAAACTTAAAATGCTTTGTTTAATCTATACATTTGCAGTGGTCTCGGTAGGAATTAATGCCTCGTAAGTTGCACTCTGGGGAATATACACCGGTGCACCGTTTTCAGGACTTAAAAGTGAGCCACATCACAGCTGAGCTCCAGGTGGCAGGATCTGGAGTCTTACGTTCACACTGCAGGCAAAAGCGCATCAAATCAGATTTATCCCCCCCCCCCCCACACACACACATGCGACCCATATCAGTTTTTTTTTTTTTTGGTGACAGTCTGAACAGCACAGATCTGATTTTTTTCAAATCCGATCCGTGTCACTTCATATGTGGTACTGATTCCGATACGTATCTGATGTTTTTGAAAGCGACCGCAGTCTGAATGAGCATGTTGCATTAATCCGTCTCCTACGTCACAGAGTCAGCGGAGGTGAATGTGGTGTGTTGATGTTCCTGAGAAGCGCTGACAGAAGGATTTAGGAGTCTGGATGTCCTGTTAAGTTTAGGAATTAATACAGGAGAGCCTGAGAATAGGAACGGGAGGTGCTGCTGGAGCGAGCGTCCCACCGGTCTTTGTGAGATAATGTGATGCCGGAACAATTTTGGTAAAATGTTTTGGGAAGATGGCGGGAATAATATTTTATAGTTTTTAAAACCGTTTCGAGGTTAAAACGGGGGAAATAACAGCTGTGGTCCTGGTCCCGTGGATGAACTGTCAGTGAAGGCTTTCACATCACAACTCTGCCTCTCCTGGTTCCGAGTGTGACTTCATTTCTTCTGCTCTTGCGGGTCGCTTTGGGGTCGTGGAGCGTTCACACCGGAGAGTTTGATGTTGCATTTCAGTCATAATGTGAACAGCCACACAAAAACAATCGGATTCACTCAAAAAAAATCTGAACTGAGCATCGAGGCCTGCAGTGTGAATGTAGCCTTGTTTCCGGACATTTGGACATCTCTCCTCTGATTGGTTAACAGCAACACGACTCTACCACTGACTCAGGAGCTAATGCAGGAGATGGGGTAGGTGTTCATGTTCTGTCTGCATGAAAAACTCTAGAGACCGACTATAATAGGAAACCAGATTTAAAAATGTTTTTCCAGTGAACTACATTCAATTCAAGTTTATTTATAAAGCGCCAAATCACGACGAGTCGTCTCAAGGCATTTCACATAATAAACATTCCAATTCAGGACCGTTCATTAAGCCAATCAGAAAAAAGTTTCCTATATAAGGAACCCAGCAAATTGCATCAAGTCACTGACTAGTGTCAGTGACTTTACAGCAATCCTCATACTAAGCAAGCATAAAGCGACAGTGGAGAGGAAAACTCCCTTTTAACAGGAAGAAATCACCAGAGGATCCTGGCTCAGTATAAGCAGCCATCCTCCACGACTCAACACACACACACACACACACACACACACACACACACACGTCTATGGTAACATTGTGATGTCTTAGTAAATATTCTATTTGGTGAGAGATAAACTTTATTTTATTTATCCTAGTGAATCTATAACTAAACGGGTAAACTAGTAGTAGCACATCCAACGTCAAGGAAACAAAAAGTTATTATCAGGAGAGGGAGAATGTTTAAGTGATTAGCAGCAGTGTGCTAGACGATGGTCCCCTCCATGAGGCCACCACAGCTCAGCAGAACATCGTTGTAGCTTCTTCTGGGGAGAAAAACACTTAGAGAAAAAATAAAGTTAACAGCTGAAATAGCGGGAAATATACTGTTAAAGAGCAGATTGTAGAAGAAAGCAGTAGAGTGTGAAAAGTGGTCAGTGTATCCTCCAGCAGTCTTAAGCCTATAGCAGCATAACTACAGAGATAACTCTGGATAACCTAGCCTTTTAGATGGAGGCATGTTGGAGGCAGGGCAAGGGAGAGCGTCTTTACCGACTGTACACTCCACCTCCCTCTACTCCCCCACTTGTCCAGATCTAGGCTAACATCAGATTTTAACCATAGGCCCTATCAAATAAAAATGTTTTAAGCCTAGTCTTAAAAGTAGACAAGGTGTCTGCCTCACAGACTAAAGCTGGGAGCTGGTTCCACAGGAGAGGAGCCTGATAACATCTTTAATTATATTTTCCTAAAAGCCTGTTTTGATTTCCTGTAAAAGACAAAAAGGTTTTACTGTTGACATCTGGTCTGGATCAACACTGAAGGATGGAGACATCTTCATGAAATAGGATGCTAAAGTACTAGTGCAGTTATTATGAATGTCCTTAAATACAAGTTCTACTTTTTCATATCTTTCCTCTTTGTTCTATGGGCAAGATTATAATTTTGACATGGATTAATAATATTAGTGCTCTGTATAAAAGGAATTTACAAAGAGGTGCTGTTGATTAAATGTTACAATGGCTTGCCGTGCTGGTTCGTTGGAGACGGGGAATGGTAGAACAACATTTCTAAATGAACCCTCTTTCCCTGGATTGTTCTAATCTGGCTGTTAAATCCCTTCAGTCTGTGAGCAGATATCCAGGGAAGACGTAACGGTGTTTCAGGATTAGCCGGTGGTGTTGCAGGTCACACCCCCGTCCTGACTGACTGACTCGGACGTTCTGCTATAAAGACTCGTGAAATAAATTAGCTGTGGGACAAAAACACTTGTCTCAAGTTGTCTCTACATTTATAACAGAAGCGTCTTTAATTGACATAACATGAGTTAAAAGTACATTACAGGACAGTTGTTGTAACTTTCATTGCAAAAATGACAAGAAACACAAAAGACAGTTGCAAATATTTCACATGTCCACCAGATAGAGCCAACACCTGCTTTCCAACACACCCATTCCCTGTCCACCAGAGAGCGCCAACGTGTCCTCTCAATCTGCTAGAGTAGTTGAACTTTCTGCTCAACAGTGGCGGCTCCAGAAATGTTTTTCTGCAGGTGCTATGAAGGAGCTAGTCTTTTTATTGAAGGTGTGATGAAGGAAGTGGTCATGCGTACCTATTGTTCTCTAAAACACCTTCAACACTAGCAGATACACATGTGTGCACAACACCTCAACAACACCTGAAACAATCATTAATATACATCATAAACATATGAACAATCGCTGACTTTTCCATGAAATCATAAACACATACAGCCACACAGAAAACCATCTGCAGGGGTGTCAAACATGTGGCCCGCGGGCCGGATCCGGCCCGCAAGCAGGTTAAATCCGGCCCGCGAGATGGTTGTGTAAACTTTGTTTTCATACTTTACAATGTAGAGTTAAAATAAACTTATCTTTGTGAGCAAGTTCTCTCTAATGAGTATAAATAAAACAAAGCTGCACTCAAGGCTCACACAAGAACTTCAATCACATCCTGAAGTTGGCCGCCACTCAGGATGTGACTTCTGATATTGATGTACTGGTGAAAGCTAAAAGATGTAAAGTAAAATGAGTCGCATATACTTTAAGTGCAGCATGAAACTGATCTAGCCATGTGATCTGTAAGCTCTGAATCACTAAGGAAAGTTTTTTTATTGATTTATTAATTTTTATTTATTTCAAATTTTCAAGTACACTTCAGGTGTTGTACTTGTACTATATTGGATACACTGTCCTCAGGCTCCAGCCTTGTTTTATATTGATTGTATTAAAACAAAGAAAACAGTCTGAAGTTGTTTTTAATTTACCGGTCCGGCCCACTTTGGACTAGATTTCTCGCAATGTGGCCCCTGAGCTAAAATGAGTTTGACACCCCTGATCTATAGTGTTGCAAGGTTAGCTAACGTTAGTGTTAGCATCGACTGCTGCGGAGGTTGAGGGTTGACTCTCTTCATCCAGATCCGTAGGTTTTTGTGGGTCTGAGATCACTTCCAAACATTCATTAGTTTCTGACTGAACCCGTGGAAATGTGGGCAACAAAAACTGATCCATTTTACCACTAGCTCTACCTTTCACTCGTTCGCAGGTGGAAAATGAGGTCAAAGGTTATCATCAATTTCCTGTTTTGGTTTAAGTTTTTACTATCTATATGATAATTTACGGATTATTTTTGTTTTGTATGTTAAATATTATCACATCCACACGTTAAATTAAAATTAAATTGTAAAAAAAATAAAAAAATCTAATATTTACTTGGGGGTGCAATGACTAATTCAGGGGTAGCTATAGCGCCCCCTAGCATCGCTGTCGGTGCAGGATCGGCTCGGGGTCCTTCGACTGCCGATGACGTCACATGACTGCAAATCTACTCGGCTTTCACACACACACGTTTTAGAAAGACATCAGCAGTTTTGTTAATAAATTCTTGTTTGTTAACACCTGAATGTTTTCTTTATAATTGTAATTTGTTAATAAAACACCATATTATCTTTGTTTTGTAAAGAATGTGAAACTGCATAAAACCAACATCGGACTGACAAAAATAGAACAGTTCTTATATGTGAAGCCACATCTGTTTGTATTCATGTGGAGTTTGTCTGTATATTTCCTTAGTTGTTATCTAAATACATACTTTGCCTCAAAATATTGCTTGGTGTCTTTCAATAAAGTTCTTATATTTTATTTTGCCCCATTTCATCAACATCAAGAGCTTTTGAGGGTCACTGTTTATCATTTGCTTATATTTTACATTTCCTTTAGAAATTCAAACATATTTTCTCCAAAAGTGTTGATTTTTGGACTACAGGACTACAACCGCGAAGACTACGACCGCAAATTTGTTCTGACCAATCAAAATCATAACGTGATAACGTCACTTCCTTAAGCTTCATGTTCAGCCAATCAACTGCTTTGATGTCATCGGCAGTCGAAAGATCCCGAGCCGATCCTGCACCCGAGCAGATCCTGTACCGCCGCCGCCACTGGTCTAACATTTTACAGACTGAGCGCTGTGCTATTCTAGCAGACTGTATTTTAGAGCGTTTAATGTAGCAGGTCTAAAACACTGGAAGTGCTTTTCCCAGGACTCCACCATGATGCTTCTGCACGCCAGGTCAACAGGTTAACTAGTGACCTGGGTAAGCCACAGGTAAGTCCTGTTTCAGAGCATTTGATGTTGTAAATATTTCACATCAAATCTAAAAGAGTAGAACAACTTCTGGTGAGATTGACCCTTGCTTCTTCTGCACACCAAACCGATCCTTTGACCTGTGAACTACTCTAGCAGACGCTGTCCTAATGTGTTTTTGAGCCTTTGCTGTTCTGAAAAATTCACATCAAGTCTAAAACATTGGAAGTGCTTTTCCCAGGACTCCACCATGATGCTTCTGCACGTCAAGGGGATTCAAAGGACGAGGACGGATCAAACCAGACTACTCTTGCTGTATGGTTGCCAATTTGTGGAGTTTGCATTTTATGGAGGTTTTTCTGTGGTGTAATAACCGTCATCTCTGTCTTATCCACATTCAATTTCAGAAGGTTATCAGACAGACAGCGTCCTACAGCCACAATACAAGTTAGAAAGTCAGCAACCTCTGCCCCATTTCCTCCTGAAATTAAAATCTAGAGCTGTAAGTTGTCAGCACAGCAATGGAATAAAACCCCAAAAGAACGCAGTATATGACCTAGTGGTGTTAGACTGTGAACAAAAAAGGGCCCAGGACAGACCTTGAGGGACTCCTATATTTACCAGTTCTGGTTGGGATAAATAGTTGTTAGAATAAACCTTTCATGTTATTTTGGTGAGATATGACCAAAGCCATGTAATGGCATGCTGCATTTTACCAGCTTCCTTCTCAGGCCTAGCTAGCAGTACGTCGTGGTCGACAGTGCAGCACTCGTATCTAGTAAGAGCAGGAATGAGTAACGTTTGCACAAGCAGGTCACCTTTACCAAGGAAGTTTCAGAAAGCAGACTGAACATTTTCATGCAGGTTACTTGTTTCCAAATGGTCCATTAATTACCTGTGCACCACCTTTCAAGCATCTTAGGAAGGAATGGTAGATGGGAAATCCTATCCTATCCTATCTTATCTTATTACTACTTACTTCTTATTGGAGTAAAACCGTATCATGTGCACGTATATGTGTTTATGTATGTGCATTCATGTAGCCAAAGAAAAGGATTGTAAAAATGTTCTATGGTGGGCATGAAGCAGCACCCTTTTGTGGACATTTGTGGTCAGGTATAGAGTTGTGTCACAGATGACGTCCTCTTGTGGATGAGGCAGTACAGTTGCCTCGCAACAGGAAGGTTGCACGTTCTCCCTGTGCATAGGTTCCTGTTTTTGGGTCATTCAAGTTCTTCCTGGAGACCAGAATCCTGCATGTTAGGTTTACTGGAAGTTCCCAGTGGTCCTTATGAGAAACCATCAATTTGTTCAGGGTCAGATTCTCTCTCTCTCTCTCTCTCTCTCTCTCTCTCTCTCTCTCTCTCTCTCTCTCTCTCTCTCTCTCTCTCTCTCTCTCTCTCTCTCTCTCTCGCTCTCTCTCTCTCTCTCTCTCTCTCTCTCTCTCTCTCTCTCTCTCTCTCATTCATGTGACCCCAAAAAGGAGCCAACAGGTGAGGAAAACAAGTTCAATTCAATTCAAGTTTATTTATATAGCGCCAAATCACGACAAGAGTCGTCTCAAGGCATTTCACATAATAAACATTCCAATTCAGGTCAGTTC